>NC_091186.1:34862169-35164669 GCF_040958095.1 Procambarus clarkii | reverse complement strand
CTCGAGACACAAAAGAAGGTCACTACCAAAGATACCTTACAAGCAGAACTTATTGCAGAAGGAGGAAAGAATCGAGGAAATTACAGAAGCACCATACTGTTCCCCGAGCTCAAAGCGGCAGCTAAAAGCCTTCGTGAGAACAAGGAGATAGTTGTCAGGAGAGGTGACAAGTCGCCAATATATGTCATTCTTAAAAAAGACGAATATCTGGCGAAAATGAACCTCATACTCTCTGACCAAACTAAGTTCCAAAGGGTAACGAAGGACACTACAGCCGAATTGAAAGTAAAGGTCAACAAACTGATCGAAACTGTGAACGCCAAGAAATCCGGACTCCACCTGCCAAAGATCATTGGGGAATATAAACCTGGATATGTGTATGGAAATGTCAAGACACACAAGCCTGGAAACCCACTTCGGCCAATCATTAGCAAGATACCCACACCCACGTACAGACTGGCGAAGCGACTCAACGGCCTGCTGACTCCTTATGATCCTTGCGCCTTCAGCCTGAAGTCTCCAAAGGAATTTGTTGACTTACTGCGGGGCACACGGGCCACAGGGATAAGAGCCTCGTTGGACGTAGAATCGCTGTTTACCAACGTACCTGTGGACGAGACAATCGGGATGATAGCCGACAGAGTGTATCGTGATCCAGCCTGTACTCCTCTTGACATACCCGAAAATATCCTAAGGAAACTACTCCAAGCTTGTACTAAAGAGGCACCCTTCTTGAGCCCGGATGGGCACATGTATAAGCAAGTAGATGGGGTCGCCATGGGTTCTCCCCTAGGTGTCCTGTTTGCAAACTTCTACATGGGTACCATCGAGCAAAAAGTCTTAGTCGACATGAACTTGAAACCGGCCATATACTGCAGGTATGTTGACGACATTTTTACACAGGTACCTGATGTCAGACATCTGCAGGAGCTGAAGGAGGCATTTGAGCAGAGTTCCGTGCTGCGTTTCACTTACGAGATGGAAAAGGATGGGAAGCTGCCCTTTCTAGATGTAACAGTCATGGAAAAGAGCGGAGGTTTCCACACTGCAGTCTACACTAAGGAAACGAACATAGGAATGTGCCTAAATGCTAACAGCGACTGCCCAGACAGGTACAAGAGGAGTGTTGTTAACGCATATGTCGACCGTGCTCTAAGCCACACCTCAGAATGGAAGCAAGTCGACGAAGAACTCTGTAGGGTAAGGCAGGTCCTAGTTAACAACGGCTTCTCCAATGGTTTCGTCGAAGACATCATAAGAAGGAAAGTGAAACGCCATGCAACCTCTGAAGAGACAACTAACACAACACCTATACCCCCTATTAGACTATTTTACAGGAACTTCTTTTCCACAGCTCATAAAACAGAGGAAAGGGTCCTGAAAGATATTGTTAATAGAAACGTTATCCCTACAGACAAAAATCAGAGGATACAACTGACGATTTACTATAAAATCAGAAAAAACGGCCAGCCTACTCATGAGAAACTCTCCAGACACAAAGCAGAACGCTTTAAAAGAGACCAACGTCGTCTATGCCTTTAAATGCCCACTTGGGGACTGTAAGCTCCAAAAAACCCAGTATATAGGCAAGACAACAACATCTCTTTCTAGGCGTTTAACGATGCATAAACAACAGGGCTCCATTAAGGAACATATAATCTCTTCCCACAACCAAACCATCGCCAGAGAAATCCTAGTAAACAACACAGAAATCATCGATAGATACAGCGATAGCAGGCGGCTTGGCGTTTGCGAGGCACTACACATTAAGAAGTCAACACCAACAATCAACAGCCAATTAATGCACAACTATATTCTACCCACCTCAAGACTCCGCTCCAATATAGAAGCATCAAGAAATATGGACCAATAGGCTTTCTACAATCACTTCCATTTCAATACCCATTGTTTCGTGTTCTGTCTTGTGTTGATGAAATTAATACCCTATTAATGCCACCTCTTGTTCTGTCTTGTGTTGATGAAATTAATACCCTATTAATGCCACCTCACCCCATCCACCTCACTCAAATGTAGATATAAACAAAATCGGAGATGTGTAAGTTCTATTCAGTTATGTATTTGTAAACAAAAGTCTTTGAAAATGTAATAAGTTCTACGAAACGCGCTCGTGTCGCGTCAGACTAGAAATAAAAATGAATTTTGGAGAATTGATTTTTGAATTACCTCCAACAGTGAAAAGAAATGTACGAAAGATTGAGAAAATTCGTGTTAGAATTATTAATCTTACTTTTTCGGTCATATTTAATAATATATGTCTACAGGAAAGACTGCTACTAATATATATATATATATTATATATATATATATATATATATATATATATATATATATATATATATATATTATATATATATATATATATATATATATATATTATATATATATATATATATATATATATATATATATATATATATATATATATATATATATATATATATATATATATATATATATATATATATATATATATATATACGCTCGCTATTCCTATAAACACAACATGAAAGATAACTAGGTGTTCAAACACACACACACACACACACGCACACACACAGAGGCTGGTACATAAGCTGGAGAGACAGGCAGGTGTAGCTGGTAAGGTGCTCCAGTGGATAAGGGAGTATCTAAGCAATAGGAAGCAGAGAGTTACGGTGAGGGGTGAGACCTCCGATTGGCGTGAAGTCACCAGTGGAGTCCCACAGGGCTCTGTACTCGGCCCTATCTTGTTTCTGATATATGTAAATGATCTCCAGGAGGGTATCGATTCATTTCTCTCAATGTTTGCGGACGATGCTAAAATTATGAGAAGGATTAAAACAGAAGAGGACTGTTTGAGGCTTCAAGAAGACCTAGACAAGCTGAAGGAATGGTCAAACAAATGGTTGTTAGAGTTTAACCCAACCAAATGTAATGTAATGAAGATAGGTGTAGGGAGCAGGAGGCCAGATACAAGGTATCATCTGGGAGAGGAAATTCTTCAGGAGTCAGAGAAGGAAAAAGACTTGGGGGTTGATATCACGCCAGACCTGTCTCCTGCAGCACATATCAAGCGGATAACATCAGCGGCATATGCCAGGCTGGCCAACATACGAACGGCATTCAGAAACTTGTGTAAAGAATCATTCAGAACCTTGTATACCACATATGTCAGGCCAATCCTGGAGTATGCAGCCCCAGCATGGAGTCCATATCTAGTCAAGGATAAGACTAAACTGGAAAAGGTTCAAAGGTTTGCCACCAGACTAGTACCCGAGCTGAGAGGTATGAGCTACGAGGAGAGACTACGGGAATTAAACCTCACTTCACTGGAAGACAGAAGAGTTAGGGGGGACATGATCACCACATTCAAGATTCTGAAGGGAATTGATAGGGTAGATAAAGACAGTCTATTTAACACAAGGGGAACACGCACAAGGGGACACAGGTGGAAACTGAGTGCCCAAATGAGCCACAGAGATATTAGAAAGAACTTTTTTAGTGTCAGAGTGGTTGACAAATGGAACGCATTAGGGGGTGATGTGGTGGAGGCTGACTCCATACACAGTTTCAAGTGTAGATATGATAGAGCCCAATAGGCTCAGGAATCTGTACACCTGTTGATTGACGGTTGAGAGGCGGGACCAAAGAGCCAGAGCTCAACCCCCGCAAACACAACTAGGTGAGTACACACACACACACACACACACACACAAATCTTATTATCATGCTATTCACAATGACTATACAACCAACGTTATTCACAGAGACTAAGAGATAACACTTAATTGTGATGGGTTATCTTGGTTATCTTGAGATGATTTCGGGGCTTTTTAGTGTCCCCGCGGCCCGGTCCTCGACCAGGTACTTACAACTGTTAGCTGAATTTCTCCCTCTTTCTAGTTGTAGGAAGGAATAGGTGAAATTCAATCCATAGGCGTAGACTGTGTTGCTTAGCGCAATGCTGACATTTTCAGTGTGTTTACCACTGATGAAAGGACAGTGTGGTGCTGCAGCTACATGTCGACTGCGAGGGGTGTCCTTCCCCTCTACCCACCCTGGGAGCCGGTCGGCCGAGCGGACAGTACGCGGGACTTGTGATCCTGTGGTCCTGGGTTCGATCCCAGGCGCCGGCGAGAAACAATGGGCAGAGTTTCTTTCACCCTATGCCCCTGTTACCTAGCAGTAAAATAGGTACCTGGGTGTTAGTCAGCTGTCACGGGCTGATTCCTGGGGATGGAGGCCTGGTCGAGGATCGGGCCGCAGGGACACTAAAGCCCCGAAATCATCTCAAGATGACCTCAAGATAATCCCCCTATTAAAGCATAGCAGAAACTGCATATGCAGTAATCCACTGATTTGGCGAAGTAAAATCCGTCCCTAGCTAAATCACTAGGCAAAAGCTAACCAAGACGCCATCCCACAAAAGTGTCTAGCCTCATCTGCTCACATCCCAATCGTTCCATGCTGCGAAATGTTTTGGTGCGAAAGACGTCCATGTTTGGTCGAACATTCGAAATTGTGGTAAAGGTTGGACTGCTCCCGGCCTATTTATCCTCGAGAAAGTGGGTGACGCATTTCGCTACATATTCATTGAGAGATCTATGTATTAGCTTAAAGGTAAACCCAACTTGTTTAAGCAGTGCTGGTAGGAAAGATGAAAGAGTTAGCTTCGCGTGGATGTGAAAAACATATATAATCTGTTCTGTCCAGTAGTGGATTAAAGTTTACACTCTCTAAACACTCGCCCAGGGAGAGTAGTTTTGTCGGAGATACATATTTTATATATATATATATATATATATATATATATATATATATATATATATATATATATATATATATATATATATATATATATATATATATATGTGTATATATATAGAGAGATATGCGGAAAATCCACAGAGAAATATGAAATGAGGTGAACGTTTCGGCTTGTTAAAGCCTTTGTCAACACCAGACTGACTGAAATTCAGTCTGGTGTTGACAAAGGCTTTAACAAGCCAAAACGTTCACCTCATTTCATATTTCTCTGTGGATTTTCCGCATAAAATGATCAGTGTTTTGTAATCGTCAATTGCATATATATATATATATATATATATATATATATATATATATATATATATATATATATATATATATATATGTCGTACCTAGTAGCCAGAACGCACTTCTCAGCCTACTATTCAAGGCCCGATTTGCCTAATAAGCCAAGTTTCCATGAATTAATTGTTTTTCGACTACCTAACCTACCTAACCTAACCTAACCTAACTTTTTCGGCTACCTAACCTAACCTAACCTATAAAGATAGGTTAGGTTAGGTTAGGTAGGGTTGGTTAGGTTCTGTCATATATCTACGTAAATTTTACCTCCAATAAAAAAAGATTGACCTTATACATAATGAAATGGGTAGCTTTATCATTTCATAAGAAAAAAATTAGAGAAAATATAATAATTCAGGAAAACTTGGCTTATTAGGCAAATCGGGCCTTGCATAGTAGGCTGAGAAGTGCGTTCTGGCTGCTAGGTACGACATATATATATATATATACATAGAGCATCGCCTTAGACTAATATCTATAGTGAACGAGTTGTGAAGGAATATACGAAGCTCTCCTCAACTTAGAAAAAATTGTAGCGTGGTGCAAAGTCTATATAAAACCTCATTGTTGAGATTATAGTATTACACCTATTTTACTGCTAGAATGGACTATAATCCACGTTTATTAAATAATATATATATATATTTATTATATAAATAAATAAATAATATAAAATATACAGCTACAGAGTGTGGTTAATCATTAACTGGAAACTATCCTGTGAGCAGGCGCGCGCCACACACGCGCCGAGGGGGATAAAAGGGGGGTTGATCCTACTAATTCATTACTGCCCGCTCATCACACCTGGGTGTTTCATCTATATCGCGTTGGGGAAAAAAATGAGCTCCATAGCCAAAATGAACTCTGTAGAAATTCATCACTGATATATGTCAGATGAGGATTTTAACAATCGAGAGTGCTGCATTGTCTACTCTGTAAATTGTATATCATGCTCCCCCTGTGGCATGTCGCAGGACATTGCTGATAAGTATCCTCACGCCACCGCTTACGCCAGAACGCAATTGTAAAATCCAAAGAGATGCATCAGAGAAGACCGTCCAACACCTGGATCCATTCACATCAGCAGAGACAGTCAAGGACCAAGCATAGTAGCCTTGGCAACTCAGTATGGATTAGGGAAGCCTATTGAGGGGAATGATATTGCTCAAGCTATTATCCGATAAATCAAAAGATTACTCTATGGTTAAAGGTTTGCGTGCTGATACAAAAGAAAACCGCTTGTTATACTTGGCGAAATCTTTAGAACTCATATTGTATATTGAAGATACTGAGGAGATCAGGAAAGTTATTCTCCCTTGGGGTGTAGGTATGTCAGGTAGGTGTGAAGAAGTAGATTGGGAAAATACTTACCTCCCCATTATTCAAAATATGCACGGGAGTGTACAACCTTATAACGTCAAAGTGATTTTAGTCCGCCCCATGGAAACAGGGAGGAAACAAAACAGGAAACCCACTAACCTTCGCACGACCATGAAAAGGGGTGACTGCTCTCCGACTCATTTCCTCTACTCTACTCATCAGATAAGATCTTGACGACTGTAGCCGGCAGCCTTTCATCTTTTTCGGAGTACTCTTACTCCGACTGCATCATCTACGATATGGACGCCACTAGCGTGATGATGAGTGGGGTGGTTGAAGAATTATGGACTCGTTATCCCTATGCTTGCATTCATCGGAGCAAACTACCCTACAAAAATCGTGTAGAGAGAAGAGACCGAGCCATGCTGGGAGAGATTGTCTATGGTGAACCCCCCTCAATTCAACAATCGAATTGGTAATGACCCTCATCTACCTCATCTCATCGGATTAATAACACATCACGCCGGAGGGAAATCATCTAAACCCCTAAACATGACGATGAAGGAAATCGAGACATTATATGCTGCCGACCCGCACTACTACAGAGGCTTACAGTTGGATACAGAAGAAATGCGACGCTATTGGTTTACAAAATCTCTGCGTAAGGCCTTTGCAGTCATCTTAACAAGAGAAGAATATAAAATTAATCGCATAATTTTCCCTTTTGGACTTGGGATGGGTTGTGGTCAGTACTGGAAGAGCTACAATCAGGAAGTATGGAGACTGAAATATCTACCCATACTGATGAAGTTGGAGCAGCATTACCAGCGTCGCGGGTTGAAATTTGTGATGGTTGACTCTGCAAGCAATGCGATCCAAGCAGCATTGCCTATACAGGGTGTGCTTACACATAAGTTAAGTGAAGGAGTTGCCTCTGCTTATCGTCGGATGAAGAACAACAACTTGAACGCGGATGTGACGAAGCAGAAGGTGAAACTACAAAACTCCCTTGCAGACCCGTGACTATAATAGACCTCACAGGAGATATCGAACTCATTGATTTAACAGCAGACTAGAAATATATAAACTATCCACTTTATTTATTAATTATTGTTACCATTTTTTCCTTTGCTTGCAATTAATAAAAATAATAATGATAATATACTCTGTGTTTATCTTCCCGCTTTAACAAACAGTTGAGTGTGTTTACAGATGTAATAGAGGAATGAAAAGAGTAAATGGTAACTCTATACTGTATATAATCCTTACATCAGCAAACTCGCGTTTAATAACTGACAAGATGTGTTCAAGGTATATGCTTCATAAGCTATCCTGTCTTAAAGATAACTGACAAGATGTGTTCAAGGTATATGCTTCATAAGCTATTCTGTCTTAAAGATAACTGACAAGATGTGTTCAAGGTATATGCTTTATAAGCTATCCTGTCTTAAAGATAACTGACAAGATGTGTTCAAGGTATATGCTTCATAAGCTATCCTGTCTTAAAGATAACTGACAAGATGTGTTCAAGGTATATGCTTTATAAGCTATCCTGTCTTAAAGATAACTGACAAGATGTGTTCAAGGTATATGCTTCATAAGCTATCCTGTCTTAAAGATAACTGACAAGATGTGTTCAAGGTATATGCTTTATAAGCTATCCTGTCTTAAAGATAACTGACAAGATGTGTTCAAGGTATATGCTTCATAAACTATTCTGTCTTAAAGATAACTGACAAGATGTGTTCAAGGTATATGCTTTATAAGCTATCCTGTCTTAAAGATAACTGACAAGATGTGTTCAAGGTATATGCTTCATAAGCTATCCTGTCTTAAAGATTACTGACAAGATGTGTTCAAGGTATATGCTTCATAAGCTATCCTGTCTTAAAGATAACTGACAAGATGTGTTCAAGGTATATGCTTCATAAGCTATCCTGTCTTAAAGATAACTGACAAGATGTGTTCAAGGTATATGCTTCATAAGCTATCCTGTCTTAAAGATAACTGACAAGATGTGTTCAAGGTATATGCTTCATAAGCTATCCTGTCTTAAAGACTGCAAAGTAGAAGGTGATTATCTGGCAACGGATGAGTTCCATCCTGGTGACTGTATAGTGTATGATATTCCTTCAATTCACACCCATTCAGGAGGAATGTCTTGCGAGATCTGGGAAAGGTATCCTTATACACGACTACAGCGAGCGATCCAACCATTAAGTAACTATGTGGTGGTGGCTGTCAAAGTAGGAGGAGCTGTCTTTTCTCCTTCTCCCTCACCAGAAAGTCTACCACATGTTATAGCTATTGTGACCCGGTATAGCGCAGGTCCACCAATAGAAAATAACGCTGTTAGCAAAAAAATTATATTAGAGCAGTGTGAGGAGGGGGAGGATACAGAGTGTATAAAGGAGGCACTCCGCAATGATACTAAGATCAAGAGACGATGGAGCTTTAAATTATGCATTAATCAAATTTTAAGCTTGACTAAGCAACTTAATTCAATCAAGCGCGTCAAAATTCCTTAAGGGATGGGAATGATTGACAGTAGTGGCATGAATCCAGATGACAAGCTTGAATGGGAGGTCACCTACTACACAGCTCCGGCTCACTTAGCCCTGGTGTTATAATGGAAGGTCAACTACTACACAGCTCTGGCTCACTTAGCCCTGGTGTTATAATGGAAGGTCAACTACTACACAGCTCTGGCTCACTTAGCCCTGGTGTTATAATGGAAGGTCAACTACTACACAGCTCTGGCTCACTTAGCCCTGGTGTTATAATGGAAGGTCAACTACTACACAGCTCTGGCTCACTTAGCCCTGGTGTTATAATGGAAGGTCAACTACTACACAGCTCTGGCTCACTTAGCCCTGGTGTTATAATGGAAGGTCAACTACTACACAGCTCTGGCTCACTTAGCTCTGGTGTTATAATGGGAGGTCAACTACTACACAGCTCTGGCTCACTTAGCTCTGGTGTTATAATGGAAGGTCAACTACTACACAGCTCTGGCTCACTTAGCCCTGGTGTTATAATGGAAGGTCACCTACTACACAGCTCTGGCTCACTTAGCCCTGGTGTTATAATGGAAGGTCACCTACTACACAGCTCTGGCTCACTTAGCTCTGGTGTTATAATGGGAGGTCAACTACTACACAGCTCTGGCTCACTTAGCCCTGGTGTTAAAAAAACACGGAAAACAACTCATAATAGTTGAAAAAAATGAAGACGTTTGGTAGTTATTATGTTTTATGTTATGTCTACTAGTTATTGAATAAAACGTATTAAGAGAAGGATAAACTATTTTTCACCCACTATGCTATGGTGAGCACATCTAGGTGAGCACATCTAGGTGAACACATACAGGTGAGCACATCTAGGTGAGCACATCTAGGTGAACACATACAGGTGAACACATCTAGGTGAGTACATCTAGGTGAACACATTTAGGTGAGTACATCTAGGTGAGCACATCTAGGTGAGTACATCTAGGTGAGCACATCTAGGTGAACACATTTAGGTGAGTACATCTAGGTGAGCACATCTAGGTGAGTACATCTAGGTGAGTACATCTAGGTGAACACATTTAGGTGAGTACATCTAGGTGAGCACATCTAGGTGAGTACATCTAGGTGAGCACATCTAGGTGAACACATACAGCTGAGCACATCTAGGTGAACTCATCTAGGTGAACACATACAGGTTAGCACATCTAGGTGAGCACATGAAGGTGAACACATACAGGTGAGTACATCTAGGTGAGCACATGAAGGTGAACACATACAGGTGAGCACATCTAGGAGAGCACAATTAGGTGAGCACATCTAGGTGAACACATACAGGTGAGCACATCTAGGTGAACACATAAAGGTGAGCACATCTAGTGGAACACATCTAGGTGAGCACATACAGGTAGGCACATCTAGGTGAGCGCTTCTAGATAAGCACATGTAGGTGAGCACATCTAAGAGAGCAAATCTAGGTGAGCACATCTAGGTGAACACATACAGGTGAGCACATTTAGGTGAGCACATCTGGTGGAGCACATCTAGGTGAGCACATCTAGGTGAGCACATACAGGTAAGCACATCTAGGTGAGCGCTTCTAGATAAGCACATGTAGGTGAGCACATCTACGAGAGCACATGTAGGTAAGCACATCTAAGAGAGCACATCTAAGAGAGCACATGTAGGTAAGCACATCTAAGAGAGCACATCTAAGAGAGCACATCTAGGTGAGCACATTTAGGTGAACACCATCATCGTGGCTATAAACCCGCTGTGACCAAATTATTAATCTATATAAATAATAATGTAAATGTTCGTTTGTTCAAAATCGCTGATTTCCGAAAGTTCTTCGCCGATTGCTTTGAAAATTTGACACAAAGTTCCATACGAATACGTGCGTGTTTTTACATACCTACTATATAGCTGCCACACCTGTGACAGGTCAAAGCAAGAATTTATGAAAAACAACGCCATCTGTTGCAAGTAAGAGCAACATACGACACACAAAATATGCTATGATTCCATTTCATTGTTTCCAGTTGCATTGATAAATTGAATTTTCATAGATTTTGATTTATTTTCTTCTTGATTTAATTATTCTGTGTGACGTTGCGTTTGAATTGAGCTGCGTTTTTTACCATACTCTTCATTTCGTTAGTATAGGTTACTTTTTTCACTGTTCTTATTTGTCAGTGCAATTGTGTTGAAATTGAGCTTTGTCGATTGATCTGCATTTGAATATAAATATTTCGTTAGTATTTTTTGTTTTTGTTTTGAAAACAAGAAAATGGAAAAACGTTTATTTCACAGCTGCAAATGTGCAACAAACAGCTATGAATCCACCGGCTACAACGTTACCGGCTTTCTTCACGCTTTGTCAAAATGATGCATTTGCGAAAAAACTGCTGTAATCGGAAGTGGCTACGTAGTTCACATGGAATACCAGTTGAAAATAATTTGAACGACGCAAACAAGGATAGCGAGTCTACGAACAACCTGGCATATTCAAACAAACTACAATTGTCAAACTACAACGTGCATCCCAATCAAGATGAATGCTTCTCTCTTCATATGCTGTTGGTATATTTGCTCGGTTCGACGTCTTTCCAGCTATTTACATTTTTCAATGGCGTTACACATGCCACTTTCCGTAGTGCATGTCAAGCTCTGATTTTTTTGGAGAACGGTCGACACTGGGATGTATGCATTAGTGTCGTCCAAAACGTCACATACAAATCAAATTCGTGCATTATTTGCAACCATATTGATTGCCTGCTCTCCTTCACCTCCAACTAAGTTATGGGAGAAAAATAAATCGCACATGGCTGAAGATATTGTCCGTCGAATACGCAAGGAAAATTAAAATATGAACATGGATTTCACAGCAGAAATCTACAACGAAGCGTAATAATGATTGAAGATTTGTGCTTAGAAATCACGAACAAAGTTCTAAATCAATCGGAAATGCCATCACCGAATCGATCTGCTGCTGCTTCATTTGATGTAGAGTTGCGTCGTGAACAAAATTACAACACGAGTGATTTGTTGTTGAATGTGCAATCAAATTTTCCTAAGCTAACGCTTGAGCGACAATTCATTTACAATCAAATAATTCAAACTGTCAATAACGGGTTTGGAGAAATCTTGTAGGATGCGCTAGGAATTGTAAAACCTTTCTAATTAGATTGATTCTGGCAGCATTTCGATCCCAAAATGGCATAACCTTAGCTCTTGCATCGTCCGGAATAGCTGCAACATTGTTCCAGGTTGAAAAACTGCTATTTCGGCTTTGAAATTGCCATTGAACATGCAATCAATTTAAATTCCCACGTGCAACATTTCCAAAGCATCCGGTATGGGAAAAGTATTGCGGAAATGTTAACTTATTGTTTGGAATGAATGCATAATGGCCCACAAAAAATCGCTCGAGGCTCTTGATCGATCATTGCAAGATTTGAGTGGAAACATCAGACCATTTGGGAACGCATTAATATTGCAAGCAGGATATTTCAGGCAAACATTACCTGTAAATCCTCGATCGACACCAGCGGACGAAATAAATGCTTGCCTGAAATACTCTACTTTGTGGCGCCACGTAAAAACGTTAAAATTAACTACAAATATGTGTGTCCAGCTGCAAAATTATCCATCAGCTGAGATATTCTCACATCGATTTCAGTCACATACAAGTCCGTCGACACTGTTGTGGAAGCTGATGAAGAGGTTAATTATCCAACAGTATTTTTTAATTCACTCGATCTGCCAGGAATACCATCACACGTACGGCAATTGAAAATCTGCGTGCCAATTATCATGTTGCGGAATATCAACCATCCAAAACTTTGCAACGCCACGCACCTTGCGGTAAGAAAATTAATCAGCGACGTCGTAGAAGTAACAATCTTAACAGGACCTTTCAAAGGTGAAGTTGTCCTCATTCCTCGCTTTCCTGTGATTGCAACAAATATGGCATTTCAGTTTAAGATATTGTAATTTCAAAAATGATTGGCGTTTGCAATCACCATCAGCCAAGCTCAAGGCCAATCTTTAGAATTGTGGGGTTTATATCTAGACACGGATTGCTTCTCACATGGACAATTATATGTTGCGTGTTCTAGAGTCGGCAAACCAGACAATCTATATCTCCACAGACAATGGAACAACACAAAATATTGTTGCTTATTAAGCAATGCTTATACCCACAAGCATTGTGAAATTGAACATATTAGAAACGTGCAGTTTCTCTTTTCCGTCTTCCCCATTAACCAGACTGAGCCACAGCAACGCGTGGCGGGTACAGCTAGTTTATTACATAAATACCAAGTTCAATAACTAATTTATATGCAATAAAGAACTGGTGAGAACAACTGTGTACACATCAGTTTCCATACATTTATCCTTACATTTCCTTACATTTCTGTGCTGCTTATAAAATACGTTTGTGTTGGATCCCCAATGGTTCAAGTGGTTGGGCACCGTTACTCCACTCCATCCTCTCGCTTCTTGCAGAGTCAGTGCTCGATCCCCGATAGTCCAAGTGCTTAGGCACTGTTACTCCACTCCATCCTCTCGCTTCTTGCAGAGTCAGTGCTCGATCCCCGATAGTCCAAGTGCTTAGGCACTGTTACTCCACTCCATCCTCTCGCTTCTTGCAGAGTCAGTGCTCGATCCCCGATAGTCCAAGTGCTTAGGCACTGTTACTCCACTCCGTCCTCTCGCTTCTTGCAGAGTCAGCGCTCGATCCCCGATGGTCCAAGTTTGGCATCTATTCCTTCCCTTCGTCCTTATGTATCCTAGATGATCTTAATATCCCTTCCAAGTTATAATCATTCTGTCCTAGAACTTTCACCTCATAATTACCTTACCTTTCCTTACCTTGCTTCCTCACAAATATTCTTTTCCTTCCTCATTTGTCTTTCTCCTTCACTCGCCTCAACTGTCAGTTGATGATGTATGATGAAGTGGATGAATGTATGACTGTTGAGTAAGTAAGTAATTATCAAAAGAAGGCACCAAACCGGGAAGGCTATGTAGCACCATCAAATACGCAAAATAATCAGAGGGCGCTAAATATCACCAAGGATGCCAATACGAGAACAAAAACGCATAAGGCGAACGATATCAAAAGTATCCGAGTCACCAAGAATTCTATCGAGGGACAGGTGACCGCGAGGGGCGGTCGGAAAGCAAGACACACGCTCGTCCTGGAAGTCAGGACATTCAAGAAGGACATGCACGACCGTAAGAGGGACAATGCAACTAGGACAATAAGGAGCAGGGCGGCGCTCCATCAAGTGACCATGGGTTAAGCGAGTATGGCCAATACGCAACCTCGCCAGAGCTGTTTCCCACCGCCGGTTACGGTGGAAGGAGGACGGCCACGAGGAAACACAACATTTAAGAGTACGTAGCTTGTTACCAGTAACAGACAACCAAGAAGCCTGCCAACGGGTAAGGACTGAGGAATGGATAACCGGGTAAAAGTCGGAATACGGAATGCCTTTACGAGAGATGGGACAAGAGCGGACAGCTTCCTTAGCGGCAGCATCCGCACGCTCATTTAAAGACACGCCAATATGGCTGGGAACCCAACAAAACTCAACCGACTTAAATTTACTGTGAACGAGAAACAGCCAATGCTGGATCTCGACAACTACTGGATGAACTGGATTAAAGCACCCGAGAGCCATGAGGGCACTACGAGAGTCAACAACAACCACAAAGGAAGACTGACAACGAGAAAGCAGGAGACGAAGAGCATAGAGAATAGCATAAAGTTCCGCTGTAAAGATGCTAGTCTCCGGAGGCAAGCGACACATATAAGTGCGATCAGGAAAAACAACAGAGTAGCCAACACCGTCCGCTGACTTAGACCCATCGGTGAAGACAGAAACGGAGCGGGAGTGAGAAGAAAAGTGCTCGAGGAAAAGGCGTTTGAGAACCGTAGGAGGGGTAAAAGCCTTAGTGATACGAGTCAAGGATGTACAAAACCGCGGAAGAGGGACCCTCCACGGGGGCAAAGAAGGAACAACACGAGGAGAAACATCAGAAATACGAACGGAAAGAGAATCCTGTAGGCGAGATAACCGGACAGAAAGAGGGAGGTGGTGAAGAGGAACAGGAACCGCAGGAGGGGTAAAAGTTAAAGCACGACAGAGGCGAGAGGAAGGATGTTGCAAGGACCGCGCAAGATAGCGAAGACAGTAGCGATCACGGCGGTCCTGGAGAGACAGGAAGCCAGTGTCAACATACAAGCTAAGGACGGGAGTCGAACGAAAGGCACCAGAACTGAGGCGCAACCCAGTATGGTGCAAAGCATCAAGACGGCGAAGAGTAGAAGGAGAAGCAGACGAGTAAGCAGGGCAACCATAATCGAGCTTAGACAGGACGAGAGAGGAATGTAAAGCAAGGAGAGTGCGCCTATCTGCCCCCCAAGAAGTATGGGACAAGACCCGAAGGAGGGTAAGGGCCTTAGAGCACTCAACACGGAGGTAAGAGATATGGGGAGACCAAGACAAACGAGTGTCAAGGAATAACCCCAAAAGCTTCGCGGAATCTTTGTATTCAAGGGGATGACCATAAAGTGACAAAGAGGGACGAAGAACAACCCGTTTCCGCGTAAAAGTCATGGCACAAGTCTTAGAAGTAGAGAACTTGAAGCCATGACCTGTGGCCCAAGACGACACGGCATCAATTGCAAGTTGAAGCCGGCGTTGAAGGAGAGGCGAATCATCACCCTGACAACAAAGGGTAAGATCATCGACATAGAGAGCGGAGAAGACACCAGAAGGAAGAGAGGAAAGAAGACCATTGAGGGCAACCAGAAAAAGAGTAGTGCTCAGAACACTACCCTGGGGCACACCTTCGTATTGCTGAAAAGAGGGAGACAGAGCGGTACCAAGGCGCACCCGAAAGGAACGACGAGAGAGGAAGCTGCGGAGAAAGAGAGGGAGATGACCACGAAGGCCAAAAGAATGAAGTTGAGATAGGATATGATAACGCCAAGTGGTGTCGTAAGCCTTTTCTAGGTCAAAAAGGACGGCAACAACGGAGGTCTTCGCAGCAAAAGCAGTACGAATATAGACCTCCAAGTTCACCAGGACATCTGTCGTGCTGCGGCACTTGCGGAAACCAAATTGAGAAGGGGAGAGGAGGTGATGGTGTTCCAGGAACCACATCAGACGAACGTTAACCATACGTTCAAAGAGTTTGCAGACACAACTTGTGAGAGCAATAGGGCGAACGTCCTTAGGAAGAGTACCCACAGACCCTGGTTTGCGAACAGGGAGGACAACGGCATCGAGCCAGTCCTCAGGGACTGACGACGACTCCCAGATCCGATTATACAGACTCAGTAAATACTGAGACGTGCTCGGAGGGAGATGGCAAAGCATCTCATAATGAATACCATCGGAGCCCGCCGCCGTAGAACCGCAGAGGGCCAGGGCAGAACGAAGTTCAGAGAGAGAGAAGGGATCATTATAGGGAAGCTGAAGATGAGTGCAGAAATCTAAAGGACGAGACTCAAGGACAGGTTTACGAAGAAGGAAAGATTGGGGAAGATGAAGACCAGAGCTAACAGAAGAAAAGTGGGAACCCAGTTCGGAAGCGACCTGCAACGGGTCCGCCACAAGAGTATCATGGAGGTGAAGGACCGGTGAAACATCGGGAACGAACTTACCCGCTATCTTGCGGATACGCTTCCAGATCTGGGCCAGAGGGGTTTCGGACGTAATTGTCGAGACATAAGATGCCCAACATTCACGTTTAGCCGTACGGATGGCCCTACGGGCCACCGCACTCGCTTTCCGAAAGAAAAGAAAAGAATCGGTCGTCTGCCTACGGCGGTGCTTCTTCCAGGCTGCACGCTTACAGCGGACAGCCCGAGCACAGTCCTCATTCCACCAGGGAACGCACTTCCGTGGACCCCGAGAGGAAGAGCGAGGAATAGAGCGGAGGGCAGCGTCGAAGACAGTGTCATGAAAAAGGAGGAGAGCGCGAGAGAGGGGCAGAAGGGAGAGGTCAGAGAGAGTAGCACTGAGGGAAAATAGGGTCCAGTCCGCCTTAGCAAACTGCCACCTAGGGAAAGAGAGGGAAGGGCGAAAAGAGAAAAAGGAAACAAGGATGGGGAAATGATCACTTCCATGGAGGTCATCAAGAACCTGCCACGTGAAATCTAAGTAAAGAGAAGAAGAGCAGAGAGAAAGATCAAGACAAGAAAGGGTGCGAGTTCGAGAGTCCAAATGAGTGGGCTCACCAGAATTCAGAAGAGACAGGGAAGAAGAGAGGAGAAACGGCTCAAGGAGGCGACCCCGGGTATTCGTCAGAACGTCACCCCAAAGAGAATGACGACAATTGAAGTCACCCAGCAGGAGCACAGGCTCCGGCAAGGAGTCTAGGAGGTGTTTCAAATCAGGAAGAGAGAGCGGGACACTCGGGGGGAGATAAATGGAACAAACTGTGTACCATTTCCCCACAAAGATACGAGCAGCAGAACAATGGAGAGGCGAAGGAAAAAGTATAGGAACAAAGGGAACATCAGCCCGAATCAAGAGAGCAGAAGAATTAGAAGCCCCAGCAATGGCTGGGGGGGGGGGGGGAGAGAAAGGAATAGCCACGAAAACGACCAGGACGAGCACCAAGCATTGGCTCCTGGAGACAGACACAAAGGGGCGAAAACCGCGAAACCAGAAGTTGGAGTTCGAGGAAATTGGCGTAATAACCTCGAACGTTCCATTGAAGAATGGACAACGACGAGAAGAGAAAGGACAAAAACAGAGAACAAGGAAGAAACAAAGGCGAAAGACCAACAGAGCACGTTAAAGAAGATCAGGGTCGGGATCAGGGTCAGCAAAGTCAGGGTTAGGGGGCATGGGTAAACTGAGCAAAGACGGAGGGAAGGAAACGGGAGAACAGATCAGAGGTGGGCGGGCAGGGTCCGGAGGAGGAGGAGGAGGAGGAGGAGACAACGGAGAGGAGCAGTCAAGGACAGCAGCAGGAAGAGGGGGAGTAGAAAGAGAGGAGCGCACCCCAGCAAGAGCAGCAACCGAAAGGGAAGCAGGGGCCAAAGAAACCTCCATAGCAGGAACAGGGGGCGCAAGCACTGAAACGGGAGGGGAAGGAGCAACAGAGCCATAAGGAGGAGCTGAGGAAGAAAGCGAAGCCTTCTTACCCGCCGGGGAAGAGGAAGGAGAGGAGCCAGGCTTACGCTTCTGACTTAAAGAGACCGGTGTCCCAGCAACTACGTACCGGGCAACGGATTCCAGTGTCTCAACAGGAGAAGCCGAACGAGAGCACACACGACGGCCGTTAGGAGAGCGATGGACATCCGCCCGCACCGACAGGCGGCGGGGAGAGCCGATAGATGGAGGAAGAGGATGGGAAGGAGGATCGGAGGGGGACGAGGAAGAAGACACAGAAGACACGACAGACCGGGTAGAAGGAAGGGGATCCCCAGACAGAGGACCAGGAGGAGGATCCTTCGGGAGAGAACCCAAAGGGACAGAGGAGGGGGCAGTGGGCGCATCAGGGTCCATGCCCGGAAACGGTTGTGAGTCTGAGGAAGGCGGGAAGGACGAGGAGAGGAAGAGCGCAACACGCGAGCATAAGAGATATTAGCATAAGGCGGGAGCCGGCGAACCTGGCGCCTCGCCTCAGGAAAAGATAAACGCTCCCGGTGCTTCAAGTTGAGGACGGCTGCCTCAAGCTTGTAATGGACACACGCACGGGAGAAGGTAGGATGGGCCTCACCGCAGTTGAGGCAACGAGCCTGGGGAGAAGCGCACTCCGACTTAGAGTGACCTTCGCCACCACACAAAGGACAGAGAGAGACAGTCCCGGAGCAGCGGAGGGCACCATGCCCAAACCTCCAGCACTTGTTGCAGAGCCGAGGAGAAGGAATGTACTCCTGGACAGAGCACCTGGCACCAGCAAGAATGACAGAGGGTGGAAGGGTCCTACCATCAAAGGTAATCTTCACAACCCGGAGGGGTTGACGGCGACTACCACGAGGGGGACGAGTAAACGTGTCCACCTGGAGAATAGAGTGGCCCTGGGCAGCGAGGATATGTCGAATATCGTCGTGGCAGTCGCGCAGGTCCCGAACACCGGTCGCAACATGGGGCGGGAGCAAAATAGTGCCAACACTGGCATTCAACTGAACGTTCTTCGAGACCCGAACGGGGGTCTCGCCAAGGCAGGATAAGGCAGCCAAGCGGGAAGCAGCATCCTGAGAAGGAGCAGCAACGACACGTGCACCGAGACGAGTGGGGTTGAAAGTAATGGAGGCATCCACGGAATCAATGAGATGTCGATGGAGGGAGAAATCGTCAGGAGGCGCAGAATCAAGAGGGAGGAGATCAAAATATTTGGCCCACGAAGCGGGACCAAACAAGGCTTGATAGGTAGCAGAACTGGAAGGAATCGAGCGAGGGCGGCCGTGACGAGGACGGCGGTGAGAACCCCCAGAGAGAGAGGGGTTAAAAGGCGCAGTAGTTACAACTAGAGAAGGAGCCGCGCCAGGGGACGAGGTAGTCACCACTGGGGGCTTGGGGCTCGACCCAACCACAGAGGAGGGAGGGGAGCCAGAGGAAGGAGTCAGAGAGGCCAAAGGAGGAGCAAGGTCGGGGCCCAATGCAGCGGAGGCTACAGAGCCCGGTCTTCCAATACGGACCGACTCGGGGGCTTGGTCGCCCACCCCACGAGCCTGAGAAGGTAAACCAGAAGAAGCCGAAGCAGGGGTAATCATCTTGACGAAAGAAAGAATTCACTCACGAATGTGCCCCCACACCCACCATGGAGCCACAATTAGAGGCAGGACACCCAACAAGAAGCTATCGCCGATTTTGTCGGGGCCTCCTAGGGGTGCGTCGCGAGTATACGCCCCACAAACGCCACCTTAAGAAACCGACAGTCCGTCGAGATCGGGTTCAGTGACGAAGTGGGGATTGACAATAAAAGGTTCCCCTCGCTTTCGACGTCGGGTACTGCAGTTCTACGGGTGCATGAGTATGCCTCCTCAAGCACCCGGGCGTCAAAATAGAAGAAGTCCAAGGGAAGAACCAGAACGAGCAAAAGGTCGGTAGGAAACGGCAAGCAGATAGGAGAAGAGGGGGGAGAAAAACGAAACAGAAGGAAAAGGAAAAGATGCCCAACAGAATTGGAGAGGACGGCAGCAGGAGCACAAGGCTAGAAAAGGACAGAGGACTGTCCCAAGGAGCATCACACTCCGGCAGCCGCCCACTAAGCCCCCACACGGCGACAACGAGCTGAGCGGGGAGGGGGTATGACTGTTGAGTTCTTCATTAAGCAGGAAGAGTCGTGGCCAGACTGGGAGGTCGGACCCGGTGTTCACGCGGTCACCAGTTCGACCCTCGCTGTTGCAGCTTCCTTTTTTTATATATTACAGAAATAATACTTTAGTTAGAATTATTGAGTCCTATTTTTTCATCTATTTAATCCTTTTTAATATTTATTCACTTTTTATAGATCTATTCCAGCACATTTTACATATCTATTGATTACATTTAAATAAGTTTGGTAATCATCATGTATTTAATCCATTCACCTTTTTTTTGATACTTAATCACTTGAATATAAACACTTAAATCTTTAAAAACCATTCATTTTCATATAATTTATTTATTCTTTCCCATTTTATTTGTTTACCTATTTTCTATTTATTTATTTATAACTTATTTTTTTCCATCACCTTTTATCTGTTTTCTATCATATATCATTTTTTATTTCCATATTAGCAATGAACAATTTATCGTGCCAGAATACAACGTATAATGCTTGATGGGAAAATGAGTTGAGTGTTGCATTACATTTTTAACATCTTATGAGTGTTGAAACACAGCAATACCGTGTTGTGAGTATTACAACACATAAATGTCATTTTGTGAGTGTTGTAACATAGATATGACGTTCTGTAAGTACTGCACGCATAAATTATAGATTGGGAGTGTTGTGTTACATCATTGCAACACAAGATTAGCGTGTTGTGAGAGTTGAACCGCTCAAATAATCCGTTAAGAGTGTTACAAATCAGGTGTTGCATGTTGTGAGTGTTGCACCACAGAACCAATGTGTTGTGAATAATGCAACGCAGAAATAAAGTGTTATGAACGCTGCAACACAGCAATCTTTTGTTGTGAGTGTTGCAACGTTGTAATACAGGAATAACGGGTTGTGAATGTTGCAGTGGACAGGAATAAATTGTTGTGAATGTTGCGTGCAACGGACAGGTATAACGTGTTGCGAGTGTTGCAACACAAAAATAATTTGACTTTAGTGATACAACACAGGGATATTTGGCGGTGAAACTTTAGGCACTGCAACACAGGGATATTATGTGGTGATCGAGTGTTGCACCATTGCAACACAGAAATAATGTAGTGTAACTCTCACATTATATAATTTTTTATTGCAACGTTCACAACAAGTATGTTATTCATGTGTCGCAACACTCACAACACATTATTTCTGTGTTGCAATAATAACAACTCATTCCTGTATTGCAATGCTCACAACAAGCTATTTCTTGCTGTGGAGTTGCTCCTGAGCTGCCGTGCAGTGAGGACGTGTCGCCTGATCGCTCCGGTAGTTTGGGGTGGTTGCCGTTTTCGCCGGCAGGGGGTGTGGGTGTCTCTACCCTCCCTGCTGATCCTGGTGGTGTGGACGTGGCGCTTTTACGATGGGCGGCCATCTTCCCCCTGTCGTGAGGGTAAACTCCATCGGATTGGAGTTTACTGGCCGTGCTGGTTACCCTCTGGTGGACTTTTTTTTTTTTTTTTATATAAATTACACAAATACAAGAACACACAAAACAACGCAAACCTGTACACATCAAGTATACCAATGAAGGAACAGTACACAGGAACAGTACACAGGGATAAACAGTCTGTACACTAAACAATAACAGTAACCGCAAAACAAACACAAGCGCTGAACAAAATAAAAACACATTGAAGCAATGGGCTAAACAGTACAGGGAATTAAGTGCTAAAACAGTACATGGAAACAATAGGCTAAACAGTTCATATCTACATAGCAACACAGAACATGGCAAAGAAAATTACATGAAGAATAAAGAAAACAATAAAGTACATAAATAACATTTAAACACACCTGGAACCAAGAACACAAAACATACACAGACGTGGACATAGAATCACGTGCACAAAACCACGCCTACCACACACACAGAAGAACAAAGTAGCACAGAACCATACACGCGCTACCCAGGAAAATGACATACACTAAATGAGAAGAAAGTATGTACACACACACTAAACACACTCTAAACAACAAGACAAACACACTCATACCACCCACACCACCACGGCACACCACACAGCACCCAAGCACGCAAAATAATGGGTCACAGGCCAAAGCGAAACGCGGCCACAAAAAGAACAGTAGAAAACAGTACAGCAGAAAACCCAGGCCCACGCAGGAGCCAAAACCCCCTCAAAACCACACACCCACACGCATACGGACACAACTGGCACCCGGAGGTACGGAAACACACCACACACACACAGGAGCAGCAGCATCTCAAGGGGGGAGACACACAATCACACGCAACCCCCGCCAAGGACACCCAAAGAAGCGGAAAGGGAGCGCATAGCAAAGCAAGCCCCAAAACCCCCAACCCCTCTAAACCCCCATCGACACCCCAACCCCACCCAAGACGAGAACGTCACCTTCCCACCAAGGCACCTGCCGACCCAAAGGCAACCCCAAGAACATAGGCATCTGTGAACCACCGACCAAACTCCTCCGGAAAAGCGCGCTGCAACCACCACCAGGTAAACCGCATGCGCCCCCGCAAAAATCCTAAAATTCGGGCAACCCCAAAACCCTCCCGCCTCCCAACCCACACACAAAACACATAATCAGCAACCAAAACACAATGTATTACGCACCCGCAGCGGATAAGCCGGAAAATACAAAAACAAAAACTGCAAAACATCACCCCGACAACCCGGACCACAAAACACCTCCAGGACATCCCGAAACCAGTCCACCAACCCCTGTAACTGGACACAAAAATAAAATACATGCACCTGCGATTCACTTAAACCACAATGAACACACGCACCAGAATCACGCAAGCCAAGCATACACAACCGCTCATTTGTCGCCAGCGACAAATGCAGAACCCGAAACAGCAATTCACGCTGCTGAGGCGCCAAGAACCGTGCCCCCAAACACGACCAGATACCACCCCAATCCCAACACGGGAATAAGCCCTCCACTTGAGGCCGCACCCGGGGCAACAACACCCCATGCACAGCCTTGCACGAGAAGGACAGAAACCCAGGATGGCGGCAGAGCTCCCGAAGAATCCCCACGGCCCAAGAATAAACAGGGGGGGGGGGTAAACAAGGCCACCTCCTGACAAACCCCCAAATCAACCAAAAAACTGAAGAGAAGCGAGCAGAAAAAAACACCCAGCGTATTCAACCCCCCACCGAGAGCCAGCCCCCGACGCAACGAGACCCAGAAGAGGGCCTTGGCCTTCGTGAAGACGTCAGGAATGCCAACACCCCCCTCTCTCAACCCTAACACCAACGTCGAACGGCGCACCGGTTGATAACGCCCACACCATACATATCTATACACCACACTCTCCAAACTCAAGGCCTTCCGACGATCCAACGGGAAACATCGAGCCACAAACCAGACACGCGACAAGACCTTACACGCAACAAGAAGTCCCCTCTGATAAATCGTCAAAGGACGACGCGATAAAAGGCCAACTGCAACACCAACCGACCGAGAGACAGCACCCCAATTCCACTCCAAGGAGTGGTCATAGGAGGCAAACCAAGTAACCCCAAGAACCCGAATCGAGGAGACCACCGGAAACCACGACCTATCCCACACCAGGCGGGAGGCCCACTCACCGATCCCCATCAACCCCGACTTCGCCCGATTAAGAACGGCCCCCGTAGTGGACTCAAACCGCAGGAGAACGTCCTGGACAGCTCCAACAGAACCCTCCGAAGCTACAAACAGAACGGTGTCGTCAGCATACCCGCAAACTGGTAGCCGGAGACCGGACGGCAGACAAGGAGGCACAATCAAGGAACACGCTTTCACCGCCCGGAAAAGAGGTTCCTGAAAAATCACATACAAAAGCATGGATATGGGACACCCCTGACGAACGGAACGGCAAATAGGAAAAAATGAGCTAAAAAACCCATTCACACAAACGCGACTGCGACTCCGGACATACAACAAACGGACCCACCCCACAAACACCACCGGAAAACCAAGCCTCTCCATAGCACTAAAAACAAACTCTAAAGACACCCGATCAAAGGCCTTGGACCAGTCCAAGCTGATCATAGCCGCCGAAAGCCGATACTCGGACGCATAGAGAAGCACGTCACGAAGTAAGGCATTGCAATGCATCAGGGCACGGCCAGGCACACCACAAAACTGCTCCATAGAGACCACCGACGCAACGACACCCCGACATCGACGCGCTAAAACCTTAGAATTTTATAATCAACATTTAAGAACGTAATAGGCCTCCAATTGGAAAACAACTGCAAATCGCCCGGCTTCGGGAGCAGCTGCACGATCCCGTCACAAAAGGAATCAGGCAGAGCACCCAAATGCAAACACGCCTGCACCACTTCCAAAAGCACCTCCCCCAACACATCCCAAAAGGTAAGGTAGAACTCAATGGGCAGGCCATCCGCACCCGGCACTCTCCCAGAACGAAACGACCGAACCACCTCCAGGAGCTCCACCGTGGAAACATCCTGCACCAACCGGTCACACTCTGAGCGCGACAAACCGGGGAAGCACCTGTCCAAAAAGGAACCCGCGAGCACACTATCCCCATGCACCTCCCCATAGAGTGCCTCCAACTCCTGCCGCGCGGTAAGCAGAACACCCTCTGTGCTAGAATTCACAGACCCATCAGGCCGCCGAAGGCCCTTGAGAAGAACGGAACCCCTAGCAGCCTTCTCCCTCCCTAAAAGAAATGGAGAGAGCCTCTCCCCATCCACCTGCTCAGCTACACGAGCACGCACGCGAACACCGTCAGCCAACACCGCACGCAAATCACAAATACGCTCCTTACACTCAGCAATCTCACTAAAGCAGTCAACCCCAGCATTCAACTGCACATATAAAGAAGACAAACGCGCCTGAAGTAACCGCAGCAGACCAAACCTCCCGGCAGCCTCCCGCTTAGCAACAATCCCAAAAAACCTCCGACACTCCACCTTACACCACTCCCACCAAACAAACAAAGAGGAGAAATCAGCCTTCCGGGCAACGATGCCAACCCACCAGGCCCGAAACTGCGCACAAATACGTGGACAACGCAATAACCGACAATTAAGTTTCCACCACCCAGGCCCCACCCGCACCTGACTCAGGACACCAACCCGGACAACCACCAAACAATGATCCGAGAAAGCCACCGGGACCGTGCGAAAATCAAAAACCGAACACTCCCCACCAGAAACATAGAACCTATCCAACCTAGAACTCGCCCCACGCGCAGCGAAGGTATACTCCAACGAGCCGCCACACAAAACAGCCGCATCGCGAAACCCACACGCACGCAAAACCACAATTAAAGCGGCCGAAACATTCCGAGGGTGAGCACTAGAGCAATCCCTCACACACGTAACACAATTAAAATCCCCCCCGAAAGATCAAATCCCGCGTATCATGCCGCAGGTATGGCAAAAGCCCCTCCCGAAAAAAACAGCTCCCGGTCCTGACGATGCGCCACCCCAGAAGGGGCGTACACCGTCAATAACGGAATCACAACCCCCAAATACTCAGCCCGAACAAACAAGACCCGCCCTTCTTCATCCATTTCCGTGTGAAGCACGGAAATAGATGCCCTCCGCGAAAACAACATCAGCGTTCCCCCCAAGGACGTCCTTTTCGGGTTCAACACAACATGATACTCAGCACACAACCCCTGCAACACAGACACATCCCGAACATTGTGCTCTTGGATCAGAGCCTCATCCACCCGCTGTTCCCGAAGCACATCCACAAGGCCCAATTGGACCGCCAAAGCATTCAGACCATGAACATTCAAAGACGCACAAACAATAGCAGGCGCCATCGATCCCATTAATGACCCCCAGCCCCTCCAGGACCACCAGAGGGCACAGAGCCACCCACTGCAGAGGCGCCGTC
This sequence comes from Procambarus clarkii, assembly GCF_040958095.1. Taxonomy (NCBI): domain Eukaryota; kingdom Metazoa; phylum Arthropoda; class Malacostraca; order Decapoda; family Cambaridae; genus Procambarus; species Procambarus clarkii. The sequence goes on along the minus strand of NC_091186.1, from coordinate 35,138,543 downwards.
ATCATCCTGAGGCTCAAACTGCCGCCGCCCCACCGTCGGGGAATCCAACATAATGCCGGGCCTCTGATCCCGCAGGAGGCGGACAGTGCCGGCATCACCCAGTGAAGCATGCCGAGACCCCGCTGCCACTGACCAGGTATCACCAACGTCCACCACCGACGAGGAAATCTTGCTGCCAACCGGCACTGCATCACTTCCGGAATCCATATCAGACACAGGAGAATTAGGAGAAGGAGGGGGGGCACTACCCAAGGCACAACTCCGCGAAGCCTCAATCCGTTTGCCAAGGGGCTCTCGACTGCGTGAGCGCGCCCCCGCAACGCGCTTCCAGCGAGGAGCAAGGGACGGTCAACGCCCCCACATGGAACGCACCCTCAGGGGGAGCAGAAAGCGGACTCGCAATGCATGCAACAGGAACGCCGGCACCAACGACGACGCTTCCATCACCCTCAGCGAACGCATCGCCCACAATGGGAGGCACCGAGACGACACTCCCAACACCACGCCCATTCACCAACGAAGCACCAGGAACAGGATGCACCTCCACATCCACCGGAAGTAGAAGACGGGAATCAGGAGCAGCCACGTCCTCCACCACAGCTGGCACAGGAGACACTACAGGCACAGACGAACCAGCAGGCACAACAGTCGCAGGTGCACCACCAGGCACAACAGTCGCAGGTGCACCACCAGGCACAGCAGTCGCAGGTGCACCACCAGGCACAGCAGTCGTAGGTGCACCACCAGGCACAGCAGTCGCAGGTGCACCACCAGGCACAGCAGTCGCAGGTGCACCACCAGGCACAGCAGTCGCAGGTGCACCATGTTACGGCCCTCTCGGGACGCAACGGGGTTCTCACTCTGATGTTGTTAGAGGAAGATATATGTATCCGTTCCCAAGCCAGTAGTGGCTATCAAGGTATGAGATCCGTGACGCAAGTAACTTAAAGGGAGTAGGGAAAGAAAGCTAAGAACTTAATATAATATAATGTTCACCATCACCGTTTAAATATATAGAATAAAAGAGTACACAAGGGGGAGGGGTATTAACACTTTACAAGGGGATCGTGCACAATCTAGTCTTCTGCTGAAGACTCTTGATCAAGAAGCTAGGTGCTGAGTCCGCGGTGCTTTCTTCGTGGCCTCAAGACGTGTCCTCTGAGAACGCCGAGCCTACCCTGGCCACAGGTCAGCCAAAACACAGGTCCACTGGGGGCACCGTCGTGGAGGCCGTCAACCACACGTCCAGCAGGTCTGCTGGCAGGTACTGAGCCACCGAGGCTGGTACGGCCACTCCACGAACGATAAAAGAGGTACGCCCTAGACAGGAGTCTCGTGTGATATCACCAATCACCCTCCTGTCCTCAATACCCCAGTGGATTATCGTCTCCAACCGTCGGTCCCGGGTAAATCCTTTCACTGCCACTCCACTGGCAGGCTAACACACCACAGTGTTCTTCCAGGGGGACGACGTCACAACAGCTGCAGCAAACTTCACAGTATGGAGACTGGCTGCCTCGGGTAGACTGACTCCACTTCCATCACAGTGGTCCCAGGTCGGCTCTGTAAGCAGACACGTCATCAATAACCGGGACACTAATACTCCACACTCACAGGCTCAGATACTAACACCTGACGTATCCAGTCCATAGATGGCGCTGTCGTCGGAGCACCACCTCACCAGAGGTCAGGAGCGGCAGGTGTTGAGCGCTGAACCAGACTGGAAACTGGCCCTTGTGGCCGATATTCGCCGTCCACATCCGGTGTCGTCGTTCGTTTGGCGGGGGTTTCGGGAGCTGACCCACAGATGGCGTAGTTGTTACTGCTCCTTGCTCGGACGCTGGATCCGGGTTCGTGACACACCACCAGGCACACCCCCCACGCTGAGGACCGGCCAGGGATGCACCATCCTCACGGAGGGGGGGAAAATCCCCCACACTGAATACAGAAGCAGTCTCCATTCGAGGAACCTCACACTGGGCAGCGTCATGGCCCTCCTCCCCACAGCGGAAGCACGTGCGGGCCTGCCCTGGATAGAAAACTCGGAGCGGAAGACCACAGCACATAACCTTGGAGGGGATGGGCTCCTTGAGGCGCATATGCAGCGTGCGAGTACCCAGACGGAGGCCCCGCAGCCGCCCGGCACTAAACAAGTTGTACCGATGATGCAACACCGTACCATACCTCGTAAACACAGAAGAAAGCTCCACCTCAGGAAACGTAACAGGTACCCCGTGCACGCTCACAAAGGTCAGTGGACCCCACGGATCAGAGACAGTCACAGACACAGCCGAATGAGGAAGGGGAGTCGTCCGCTCGTTCCAACACCCCACAAACCGCTCGTATCCAGGTGACGTAGCAAACGTCACCGCCACGCGAGTGGGAGAAAATTTGTCGAGACCGAGGAGATCCTTAATATCCACCTGAAGGACATCCAAAACAGCAGCCGCCACTAGTTCCCAATCCACCGGCGCAAAGAACTCCAGCCGAGCAGTATTCACACGGCGGATGCGGCCACCACCAGCCGCCGCCATATTGCTGACCTCCGCCTCAGTCAGCTGGCGCCCCACAGCAACGAGCAACCACCACCAGTCAGCGACAAACAGCTACTGGCCATTCATTTTCATATAATTTATTTATTCTTTCCCATTTTATTTGTTTACCTATTTTCTATTTATTTATTTATAACTTATTTTTTTCCATCACCTTTTATCTGTTTTCAATCTTATATCATTTTTTATTTCCATATTAGCAATGAACAATTTATCGTGCCAGAATACAACGTATAATGCTTGATGGGAAAATGAGTTGAGTGTTGCATTACATTTTTAACATCTTATGAGTGTTGAAACACAGCAATACCGTGTTGTGAGTATTACAACACATAAATGTCATTTTGTGAGTGTTGTAACATAGATATGACGTTCTGTAAGTACTGCACGCATAAATTATAGATTGGGAGTGTTGTGTTACATCATTGCAACACAAGATTAGCGTGTTGTGAGAGTTGAACCGCTCAAATAATCCGTTAAGAGTGTTACAAATCAGGTGTTGCATGTTGTGAGTGTTGCACCACAGAACCAATGTGTTGTGAATAATGCAACGCAGAAATAAAGTGTTATGAACGCTGCAACACAGCAATCTTTTGTTGTGAGTGTTGCAACGTTGTAATACAGGAATAACGGGTTGTGAATGTTGCAGTGGACAGGAATAAATTGTTGTGAATGTTGCGTGCAACGGACAGGTATAACGTGTTGCGAGTGTTGCAACACAAAAATAATTTGACTTTAGTGATACAACACAGGGATATTTGGCGGTGAAACTTTAGGCACTGCAACACAGGGATATTATGTGGTGATCGAGTGTTGCACCATTGCAACACAGAAATAATGTAGTGTAACTCTCACATTATATAATTTTTTATTGCAACGTTCACAACAAGTATGTTATTCATGTGTCGCAACACTCTCAACACATTATTTCTGTGTTGCAATAATAACAACTCATTCCTGTATTGCAATGCTCACAACAAGCTATTTCTTGCTGTGGAGTTGCTCCTGAGCTGCCGTGCAGTGAGGACGTGTCGCCTGATCGCTCCGGTAGTTTGGGGTGGTTGCCGTTTTCGCCGGCAGGGGGTGTGGGTGTCTCTACCCTCCCTGCTGATCCTGGTGGTGTGGACGTGGCGCTTTTAGCGATGGGCGGCCATCTTATCCCTGTCGTGAGGGTAAACTCCATCGGATTGGAGTTTACTGGCCGTGCTGGTTACCCTCTGGTGGACGTGGTATTGAGTGACATGCTTCGTGTCCTGGTTGGGGACGTATATGGCATTGAGCTGGTAACTGCTCACCGTGTTATTGTCAAGTTTGTGGGTGAGGCGGTGTACCGTGCTTTCTTACGGAGGTACGAGGGACGTACTTTGCAGCTACAGAACGGCACCGGATCTGTGACCATTTCAGACTGTAGTGGTGCTGTGACGTATGTCAGTGTTCATGGCGCCCCCATGGAGTTTCCTGAGACTCTCCTCCGGTGATTCTTCCAGAGGTACGGCTCCGTCGTCAGTGTGCGGATGAACTCACTGTCGTCTGGCACGAATTCGGGTGTGAAGACCAACATTCGGACCCTCGGGATGCGACTGAGGTCGGACATACCGTGCTCTGTCCGGCTATTGGGGTACTACGTGCATGTGTTTTATGCCCGGCAACCCCGTACTTGCTTCCGGTGTGGCTTGTTGGGGCATTAGGCTGCCAGGTGTACTGCTGATCCGGTCGCTCCTGTGAACTTGTTCCGTGAGGAGGATTTCCCACCGCTCCCTCTGGAGGAGGACTCCGGGGGTGAGGAGGTGAGCGTCCCGTTCGCTGCTGAGACTCCGCCAGCGTCACCCGTCGTTCCCCCGGTTGTTGCAGACCCTTCTCCGGGTGTTGCGGTGCCGTCGGATGTTCCTCCTGACTATGTCTCTGGCCCTGCTGTTCCCGTGGACCTTCCTGGTGATCCCTGTGGAGCGTCGCCGTCGGCTTCCTTGTCTTCAACTATGGACCCTGGCCCTGCGTCCTCCCCTCGGGTTCCTCCTGTGCTGGGTGCTGGGGTGGCTGCGGTGCCTCCTGCTGTGTGTGGTCCGGTTCCCCCTGTGGTAGAGGCTGCTGCCGTTCTGCGACGGGCGTCGGTTCGTGAGGCCCGTGGTTCTGGGTCCGCCTCCGGCTGTGAGGATGTGCGGCCTGTGCCCAAGCGGTCCAGGCGTTCTTCTACTGCTTGGGCTGATGCGGAGGACTACGACGCAGGTGGAGCTTCGGGAGATGATGTGGCGCCTCCGGGTGCCTCGCGCTCTACGACGCTGGTGGTGGCTGACGTCCATGTGTCTGCTGTTGACGATGTTTGTACCTATGATTTACCTCCTGTTCTTTCTCCTGCAGAGGGGGGTGGTCGCTCCTACTGACGTGGATGGTGAGAGTTCTGGTGCGCGCCGAGGCATCAAGCTGGTACTGAAGAAGGATGCCAAGCGTGGGGGGTCCCGGCAGGAACAACGTCCGGTGGTTGACGCGGGGCTCTGTGAGGCAGCCGAGGAGGCTCCCAGTGCGCTGCCCATTGCCCGGCCTCGTGGGAAGGAGCCCCTCCCTCTCGTCTTGGCCTCCGGAGTGGCGCATGATGCGCAGCATCCTTTGCGGTTTGACATTATTGACCGCGTGCATCCTGTTCCGTGGTGCCCTTCTTCCATCTGGGTACAGCGGGCTCGGTGTTTTGTTGTGGGTGTGCCGGAGTTGATGCCTGATCCTCGTACTGTTAATACTGTGCCTCAGTATTAACACATCCACAGTAATATGACTGTGGATGACGTCATGTTACTGTGGGAGGCGTATTGTGTTCGGTTCCCGGCGGCGGAGTGGCCGGATAAGTATGAACACTTTGAGTAGTCTGTGTGCTTGCTGTGACCTGTGGTTAGTTGCAATGTGGTGTACCTATTGTGCGCCCTTCTGTCCGGTGTTGTGTTTCATTGTGTTTATGCTCCTTGTTGTATTTTTGTTGTCGGCCTTTCGGGCCGGTATTTAGTGTATTTGTGTTACTTTGTATTAACTTGCTTTGTGCTTCTGTATTTTTTTGTTGTCTGATTGTTTGTCATTGGTTTATTATTTTATTGTATTTATTCGCATGTTCGCATGTAAAAAAAAACAAAAAAAAAAATTCTTGCTGTTGCGAAGCTCACAACATGTGTGAATGTGTTTGTGTTATGTCTGAATATATGTTGTTTGTGTGCAAGTAGATTTTCGTTCATAGCTCCGTTCTCATTATAGATTCCTTCTTCTCAAGCATAATATAGAAATATATTCAATAATATAATGAATCCCGTAAGATACTGTTAGGAATATACATATATTTCCTCTGTACATAAAAGAAATATACAAGTCCTTACCATAAATATTACCTTAATGCCTGAACTATTACAGTACTATTAACATAATTACCGTAACTATTATTAAAAATTTACATAAGTTAGTGTAAACACTTAATTTCTCTATCATTAGGATTCTATATATTGAAGTCTTAAATATAGAAATATAACTTGAAAGACATTTTAGTTAAAGGTTTACGGCAAATATTAGAATCACGTGAGTTTAAACACGTGATTAAACACGGGTTTAAACACGTGAGTTTAAACACGTGATTAACACGTGATAAGATTAATTTATACCAAAACAGAGAAGGAGAACTAGGAAACAGGATTGGTTCAACAGAAAGTGCGAGAGGGCCAGAGACCAAAAGACACAAAAATGGAATCAATACAGGAAGAGGCCAATTAACCCCCAAACATACCAGCGATACAAAGATGCGAGAAACAACGACACGGCAGTGAGGAGAGAGGCAGAAAGAAATTTTGAAAAAGGGATTGCAGACAAATGTAAAACAGAACCAGGTCTGTTCTATAAATTCATAAACAACAAATTGCAGGTAAAGGATAATATTCAGAGGTTGAAAATGGGAAATAGATTCACGGAAAATGAAAAGGAAATGTGTGAAACATTAAACGAAAAGTTCCAAAGTGTGTTTGTACAAAATGAAATCTTCAGGGAACCAGATACAATAAGAATTCCAGAGAACAACATAGAGCACATAGAGGTGTCTAGAGACGAAGTAGAAAAAATGCTCAAGGAGCTAAATAAGAACAAAGCAGTTGGTCCAGATGGAGTTTCACCATGGGTTCTGAGAGAATGTGCACCTGAGCTCAGCATTCCTCTTCAACTGATTTTTCAGGCATCCCTGTATACAGGAGTTGTAGCTGATGTGTGGAAAAAGGATAACATAGTTCCAATCTACAAAAGTGGAAGCAGGGAAGACCCCCTTAATTATAGACCGGTATCATTGATAAGTGTAATAGTCAAAATATTGGAAAAAATAATTAAAACTAAATGGGTAGAACACCTGGAGAGAAATGATATAATATCAGACAGACAGTATGGTTTTCGATCTGGAAGATCCTGTGTATCGAATTTACTCAGTTTCTATGATCGAGCAACAGAGATATTACAGGAAAGAGATGGTTGGGTTGACTGCATCTATCTGGACCTAAAAAAGGCTTTCGACAGAGTTCCACATAAGAAGTTGTTTTGGAAAATATTGGAGGAGTGACAGGTACGCTTCTAACATGGATGAAAAATTTTCTGACTGATAGAAAAATGAGGGCTGTGATCAGAGGCAATGTATCGGACTGGAGAAATGTCACAAGTGGAGTACCACAGGGTTCAGTTCTTGCACCAGTGATGTTTATTGTCTACATAAATGATCTACCAGTTGGTATACAGAATTATATGAACATGTTTGCTGATGATGCTAAGATAATAGGAAGGATAAGAAACTTAGATGATTGTCATGCCCTTCAAGAAGACCTGGACAAAATAAGTATATGGAGCGCCACTTGGCAAATGGAATTTAATGTTAATAAATGCCATGTTATGGAATGTGGAATAGGAGAACATAGACCCCACACAACCTATATATTATGTGAGAAATCTTTAAAGAAGTCTGATAAAGAAAGAGATCTAGGGGTGGTTCTAGATAGAAAACTATCACCTGAGGACCACATAAAGAATATTGTGCGAGGAGCCTATGCCACGCTTTCTAACTTCAGAATTGCTTTTAAATACATGGATGGCGATATACTAAAGATATTGTTCACGACTTTTGTTAGGCCAAAGCTAGAATATGCAGCAGTTGTGTGGTGCCCATATCTTAAGAAGCACATCAACAAACTGGAAAAGGTGCAAAGACATGCTACTAAGTGGCTCCCAGAACTGAAGGGCAAGAGCTACGAGGAGAGGTTAGAGGCATTAAATATGCCAAAACTAGAAGACAGAAGAAAAAGAGGTGATATGATCACTACATACAAAATAGTAACAGGAATTGATAAAATCGATAGGGAAGATTTCTTGAGACCTGGAACGTTAAGAACAAGAGGTCATAGATATAAACTAGCTAAACACAGATGCCGAAGAAATATAAGAAAATTCACTTTCGCAAACAGAGTGATAGACGGTTGGAACAAGTTAGGTGAGAAGGTGGTGGAGGCCAAGACCGTCAGTAGTTTCAAAGCGTTATATGACAAAGAGTGCTGGGAAGACGGGACACCACGAGCGTAGCTCTCATCCTGTAACTACACTTAGGTAATTACACTTAGGTAATTGCACACTTTAAAGTCAAGTTCCATCCATCTGTTGCTTCTTTCTTTCAGCACTTGAGGTGAACTAAAGAGTAAATAAAAAATAAAAAACATATATACGCCAAATACACTGTTATGAATTTATTAATCATACAGACAAAATTCCTGCCATGTGATCATTACTAGAAAAATAAATTCATAAGTTCAAAATCGGCTTTATTTCTCGGTAATAATTAACGCTGATAACTGAGGTGAGTACATCTAGGTGAGCTCTTCTAGATGAGCACATCTAGGTGAGCACATCTAGGTGAGCACATCTAGGTGAGCACATCTAGGTGAGCACATCAATGCCTTTAAACGATCTTTTTCAAAAACTATTCATTAACTAGCTGTACCTGCCACGCGTTGCTGTGGCTCAGTCTGGTTAATGGGGAAGAATGAAAAGAGAAAACGCATGTTTCTAATATAATAAATTTCACAATGCTTGGGGGAATGTAATATTTTTTTTGTAGTTTCTTTGTCTGTGGAGATATAGAGATTGTCTGGTTTGCCGACTCTAGAACACGCAACATATAATTGTCCATGTGAGAAGCAATCCGTGTCTAGGAATAAACTGCACAATTCTAAAGATTGGCCCTGACCTTTGTTGATAGTGATTGCAAACGCCAATCAGTTTGGAAATTATAATCTCATAAACTAAAATGCCATATCTGCTGGAATCATAGGAATGCGAGGAATGAGGACATCTTCACCTTTGAAAGGTCCTGTCAAGATTGTTACTTCTATGACGTCGCTGATTAATTTTTTTACCGCAAGGTGCGTGGCGTTGCAAAGTTTTGGATGGTTGATATTCCGCAACATGATAATTGGCACGACGATTTTCAATTGCCGTACGTGTGATGGTATCCCTGGCAGATCGAGTGAATTCAAAAATACTGTTGGATAATTAACCTCTTCATCTGCTTCCACAACAGTGTCGACGGGCTTGTATGTGACTGCCTCGCTCTGAAAGATAGACTGAATAATATTGTTTAGTTCGTAGACGTCTTTGTTCTTGGCCGCAAGAACAGCTCGTTCATTCGGCCAATCGTGATTCTTTTAATAGGTTTAAATATTGGAAAATACTTTTCAACCAATTCTTCTTTTGACGTCACTAAAATGTAGAAGTTATGAGACAATGAAATTCGTCCTGAGGTCAGATCAACCGGCACGTTTCCGTTCCCAATTTCCAGCAATTGATGTGAGAATATCTCAGCTGATGGATCATTTTGCAGTTGGACACGCATATTTGTAGTTAATTTTAACGCCTTTACGTGGCGCCACAAAGTAGAGTATTTCAGGCACTCATTTATTTCGTCTGCTGGTGTCGGTCGAGGAGTTACAAGTAATGTTTGCCTGAAATCTCCTGCTTGCAATATTAATGCGTTCCCAAATGGTCTGATGTTTCCACAAAAATCTTTCAATGATCGATCAAGAGCCTCGAGCGATTTTTTGTGGGCCATTGTGCATTCATTCCAAACAATAAGTTTACATTTCTGCAATACTTTTCCCATGCCGGATGCTTTGGAAATGTTGCACGTTGGAGTTTCAATGAATTGCATGTTCAATGGCAATTTCAAAGCCGAAGTAGCAGTTTTTCCACCTGGTAACAATGTTGCAGCAATTCCGCACCATGCAAGAGCTAAGGATATGCCATTTTGGGATCGAAATGCTGCCAGAATCAATCAAATTAGGAAGGTTTTACAATTCCTCCTGGCGCATCTAAGAAGATTTCTCCAAACCCGTTATCGACAGTTAGAATATTTGATTCTAAATGAATTTTCGCTCAAGCGTTAATTCAGGAAAATTTGATTGCACATTCGACAACAGATCACCCGTGTTGAAATTTTGTTTACGATGCAATTCTAAATCAAACGACGCAGCAGCAGATCGATTCGGCGATGGCATTTCCAATTGATTTAGAACTTTGTTCGCGATTTCTAAGCACAAATCTTCAATCATTATCAAGGCTTCGTTGTAGACTTCTGCTGTGAAATCCATGTTCATATATGAATTTTCCTTGAGTATTCGACCGATAATATCTTCAGCCATGTGCGATTTATATTTCTCCCATAATTCATTTGGAGATGAAGGAGAGTATGCGATCAATATGATTGCAAATAGTGCACGAATTTGATTTGTATGTGACGTGTTGGATGACACTAATGCATACATCCCAGTGTCAGTCATCCTCCAGTAAATTCAGAGCTTGTAAGCACTATGGAAAGTGGCATGCGTAACGCCGTTGACAAATGTCAATGGCTGGAAAGAATTCCAACCAGGCACAATTTACCAACAGAATGCAAAGAAAGAATTTACCTTGACTGGGATGCACGGTGTACAGTCTGCCAATTGTAGTTTGTTTGAATATGCCAGGTTGTCCGTCGACTCGCTCTCCTCGTTTGCGTCGTTCAAAGTATTTTCTACTGGCATTCCATGTGTAATACGGAGGCACTTCCAAATACAGCAGTGTTTTCACAAACACATCATTTTAACATAACGTGAAGAAAGCAGTTAACGTTGTTGCCGGTGGATTCATAGCTGTTTGTTGCAAATTAACAGCTGTGAAATAAACGTGTTGTCCATTTTCTTCTTTTCAAAACAAAAACAAAAAAATACTAACCAAATATTTATATTCAAATGCAGATCAATCGACAAAGCTCAATTTCACCACCAATTGCACCGACAAATAAGAAGAACAGTTAAAAAAAATAAAAAAAAAAGCTATACCCACGAAATGAACAGAATGGTAAAAAACGCAGCTCAATTCAAACGCAACGTCACACATAATAATTAAATCAAAATGAAAATAAATAAAACTCTATGAAAATTCTATTTATCAGTGCAATCGGAAACATTGAAATGGAATCATAACATATTTTACTTGTCGTATGTTGCTCTTACGTCCAACAGATGGCATTTTTTTATAAACACATGTTTTTACCTGTCATAGGTGTGGCATCTATATAGTAGGTATATAAAAACACGCACGTATTCGAATGGAACGTTTTGTCAAAATTTCAAAGCAATCGGTGAAGAACTTTTGGAGATTACAGTGTGTGTTGCTCTTACGTCCAACAGATGGAGAAGTTTTTCAAAAAAAAACATGTTTTTTCCTGTCACTGGTGAGGCATGTATATAGTAGATATATAAAAAGGCGCGCCTATTCGTATGCAACGTTGTGTCAAAATTTCAAAGCAATCGGTAAAGAGGTTTCGAATATTTCCCTCACATGAAAAACACATGAAAAACAGTTTTTTCAGAAAAATCATATTTATTTTACCATCACAGACGTGACATCTATTTAGTATGTATATTAAAACCTGGCCGGATGGGAATGGAACATTCAACAATTTTGTTGAATGTTGCAACAATTTTGTGTGAAAATTTAAAGCAATCGATGAAGAACGTTCGGAGATTAGCGATTTTGAACAAACGAACCTTTCCATTTTTATTTATATAGATTAAATAAATACTAATTGTAATAACACCTTGATATACCTTAAACAATTCCTGAGAACAACTGTATACAGTTGCTTTGTTTATATATATTCAGATCTTTGCTGTCAATAAAAAATGTTTATGTTCGAACCCCGAAGGTCGAAGTGATTGGGCACCGTTCCTTCACTCCGTCCTCATATCCCAGCCCATCCTAATGTCCCATCCAAGTGTTATATATTCATATCGGCTTGGCACTTTCACCTCATCATTTCATAAGAACATAAGAACATAAGAACAAAGGCAACTGCAGAAGGCCTATTGGCCCATACGAGGCAGCTCCTATTTATAACCACCCAATTCCACTCATATACATGTCCAACCCATGCTTGAAACAATCGAGGGACCCCACCTCCACAATGTTACGCGGCAATTGGTTCTACAAATCAACAACCCTGTTACTGAACCAGTATTTACCCAAGTCTTTCCTAAATCTAAACTTATCCAATTTATACCCATTGTTTCGTGTTCTGTCTTGTGTTGATACTTTTAATACCCTATTAATATCCCCTTTGTTATGTCCATTCACCCACTTGTAAACCTCTATCATGTCACCCCTAACTCTTCGCCTTTCCAGTGAATGCAACTTAAGCTTTGTTAATCTTTCTTCATATGAAAGATTTCTAATTTGGGGAATTAACTTAGTCATCCTACGCTGGACACGTTCAAGTGAATTTATATCCATTCTATAATATGGCGACCAAAACTGAACTGCAAAATCTAAATGGGGCCTAACTAGAGCAAGATATAGCTTGAGAACCACACCAGGTGTCTTGTTACTAACGCTGCGATTAATAAATCCAAGTGTCCGATTTGCCTTATTACGAACATTTATGCATTGATCCTTTTGTTTTAAATTCTTACTAATCATAACTCCCAGATCCCTTTCGCAATCCGACTTCGCAATCTCAACACCATCTAGCTCGTATCTTGTAACTCTATCATCATTACCTAACCTCAGAACTTTACATTTATCAGCATTAAACTGCATCTGCCAATCCTCTGACCATTTCAAAACCCTATCTAGATCAACTTGAAGTGATAGTGAGTCCTCCTCCGAATTAATTTCCCTACCGATTTTCGTATCATCGGCGAATTTGCAAATGTTGCTACTCAAACCTGAATCTAAATCATTTATATATATTATAAACAACAGAGGTCCCAGGACAGAGCCTTGAGGCACTCCACTTACAACATTTTCCCACTCTGACTTGACTCCATTTATACTAACTCTCTGTTTCCTTTGGTATAGCCATGCCCTAATCCAGTTTAATATAGCACCCCCAATACCATAAGCCTCTATCTTTTTAATCAGTCTTTCATGTGGCACTGTATCAAAAGCTTTGCTAAAGTCAAGGTACACAACATCACAATCCTTACCACTATCAACTGCCTCAACTATGCTAGAATAAAAAGATAACAAATTTGTTAAACATGAACGGCCATTTATAAAACCATGTTGCGACTCAATTATTAATTTATGTTTTTCAAGATGAAGACGAATTTTATTTGCTATTATAGATTCGAGTATCTTTCCCACAATAGACGTTAGGCTAATTGGTCGATAGTTAGACGCAAGTGATCTATCTCCTTTCTTAAAAACTGGTATCACATTAGCAACTTTCCAAAACTCTGGCACTCTGCCTGACTCTATTGATTTATTAAATATGGTTGACAGTGGGTCACAAAGCTCCTCTTTGCATTCTTTAAGCACCCTGGCAAACACTTCATCCGGCCCTGGGGATTTGTTTGGTTTGAGTTTTACTATTTGTTTAAGAACATCCTCCCTGGTAACTGTTAAACTCGTCAACCTGTCCTCGTCCCCACCCACATAGACTTGTTCGGCTGAAGGCATATTGTTAAGTTCCTCTTTAGTAAATACAGATACAAAATATTTATTAAAAATACTACTCATCTCTTCATCACTATCTGTTATTTGACCTGTCTCAGTTTTTAATGGACCTATCCTTTCCCTAGTCTTAGTACGATATAACTGAAAAAACCCTTTAGGATTTGTCTTTGCTTGCCCTGCTATGCGAACTTCATAGTTTCTTTTTGCTTTCCTTGTCTCTTTTTTAACATTTCTAACCTGTTGTACGAATTCCTGTTCTAAAGTGACCTCCCAATTTTTAATCCTTTTGTACCAAGCTCTCTTTTTACCTATAAGGTTCTTCAAATTCTTTGTTATCCACTTTGGGTCATTAGTATTCGATCTATTCAATTTGTATGGTATACTACGTTCCTGTGCTTTGTTTAGAATATTCTTAAATAAGTTATATATTGAATTCACATCGAAATCCCCATTTACGTCACCTATCGCTGGGTTCATGTCTCGCTCCAAGACCGGCCCACACCCCATACCCAAGACTTTCCAATCAATTTGACCCAAAGAATTTCTTAGGCTATTAAAATCAGCTTTTCGAAAATCTGGCACTTTAACAGAATTTTCTCCTACAGGTCTATTCCATTCTATGCTAAATCTGATTTCTTTGTGATCACTGTTCCCTAGCTCACTCCCTATTTCGATGTCATTAATTTGTGTTTCCCTGTTAGTTAACACTAACATTTCCTTACCTTTCCTTACATCCTCTTCTCATAAAGAATAATTTTCCTTCCCGACTTTCTCCTTCACACGCCTCAGTTGTCAGTTGATAATGTATGATGAAGTGGATGAATGTATGACTGTTGAGTTCTTCATTAAGCAGGAAGAGTCGTGGCCAGACTGGGAGGTCGGACCCGGTGTTCACGCGGTCACCAGTTCGACCCTCCTGGGAGGTTTTTCCTTTTCCATATATTACCCAAATAATAGTTGGAATTATTGAGTCCTACTTTTTCATCTGTTTAATCTCCTTAAATATTTAATCACTTTATAGATCTATTCCAGCACATTTTACATATCTATTTATCACACTTAAATTATTTCTTTTACCATCATGTATTTATTAATCCATTCACATTTCTTTGATACTTAATCACTTGTATTTATACACGTAATCATATTTAATAACTATTCATTTTCATGTAATTTATTTATTCTTTCCCGTTTTACTTGTTTATTTAATGTTTTTCTTTGATCTATTTATAACTTATCCATATATCCATCACATTTTATCTATCTTTTCAATCATTAGTAATTAACATATTTGCAATGAACAATTTATATCGTGCAAGAATACAATGTTTAACGCTTTATGGTAAAACGAGTTGAGTGTTGCATCACATTGCTAACGTCTTATGAGTGTTGGAACACACTCATAAGACGTGAACAATTTATATCGTGCAAGAATACAATGTTTAACGCTTTATGGTAAAACGAGTTGAGTGTTGCATCACATTGCTAACGTCTTATGAGTGTTGGAACACAACAATAACATGTTGTGAGTGATGCAGCGATGCAACACAGGAATAACGTGTTGTGAGTGTTACAACACATAAAGGACATTTTGTGAGTAGTGCAACACAGAAATAACGTTCTGTAAGTGTTGCACGCATAAATTATAGATTGGTAGTGTTGTGTTACATCATTGCAACACAGGATTAGCGTGTTGTGAGAGTGGCACCACACTAATAACCAGTTGTGTGTGTTGCAACACAGGAGTGATATGTTGTGAGTGTTGCACCACAGAACAAAAGTTTTGTGAATAATCAAACGCAGAAATAATGAACGTTCATAATGTGTTATGAACGCTGAAACACAGTAATAATGTGTTGTGAGTGTAGCGACGGTGTAATGCAAGAACAACTTCTTGTGAATGTTGCAGCAGACAGTATTAACGTATTGTGTGTGTTGCGTGTGTTTACGGACAGGTATAACGTGTTGCGAGAGTTGCAACACAGAAATAATATGGTTTGAGGGATGCAACACAGGAATATTATGTTGTGAGAGTTGAAGCATTGCAATACATGGATAATATGTGGTGAGTGAGTGCAGCATTGCAACTCATAAATAACGTGATGCATCACTCACTTTATAGTATTATTTGTTGCAACATTCAGAACAAATATGATAGTCCTGTGTGTCAACACACACAATACTTCTGTGTTGCAACAGTATCACATCATTCATGTGTTGCAACACTCACAACAACTAATTCTGTTATTGAAACGCTCACAACACGCTGTTCCGATGCTTGTAAAGCTCACAACTTGTGTGAATACATTCAGGTTATGTCTCAATATTTTGTTTTTGTGTATAAGTACATTTTCGTGCATAGTTAGGATCTCATTCTTGATTACTTAATTCCTCTCTAGCATCAATATAAAAATATAATCAATTATGTCATGAATTAACTGAGGATCAAATGAGGGTTAACAAGGTCTATCAACCTCTGGTGGGATGCCAAGGTCTATCAACCACTGGAGGGTCGTCAAGGCCTATAAACCTATTGAGGGCTGACAAGGTCTATAAACCTCTGGAGGGTTTCCAAGGTCTATCAACTTCTGGAGGATTGCCAAGGTTTATTAACCTCTGGAGGGTTGCCAAGGTCTATCAACCTCTGTAGGGTTGTCAAAGTCTAACGTACGTATGTCCAACGTACCTGTGGATGAAACAATCGTGATGTTGGCGAACAGAGTGTATCGTGATCTGGCTTGTACTACTTTTGATATACCAGAAAACATATTTAGGTACCAACGAGCACAAGGTCTTAGTTGACATGGGCTTGAAACCCGCCATATACTGCTGGTATGTTGACGACATTTTCACGCAGGTACCTGATGCCAGGCGTTTGCAGGAGCTGAAGGGGGGCATTCGAGCGAAATTCTGGTGTTGAGTTTCACTCCCGAGATGGAGAAGGACGGGAAGCTGCCCTTTCTAGGTGTAACAGTTACGGAAAGGAGCGGAGGCTTCACACTGCAGTCTACACTAAGGAAAGAAACATAGGAATGTGCCTCAATGCCAACAGTGACTGCCCAGACAGGTACAGGAGAAATGTTGTCAATGCTTATGTCGACCGTGCTCTCAGCCACAGCTCAGGACAGAAGCAAGTCGATGAAGAACTCTGTAGGGTAAGGCAGGTCGCTTATGCATTGTTAATCGCCTGGAAAGTGATGTTGTTGTCTTGCCTATATACTGAGTTCTTTGAGGCTTACATTCCCGAAGTGGGCATTTGAAGGTATGACGACGTTGTTCTCCTTTAAAGCGTTCTGCTTTGTGTCTGGAGAGTTTTTCATTTGTAGGTTGGCCGTTTTTTTGGTTTTATAGTAAATCGTCAATTGTATTCTCTGTAATAGGTAATTACGAAACGCGTTCAGGCGTCGTGTCAGATTAGAAATAAAAATGAATTTTGGAGAATTGATTTTTCAATTACCATCGACAGTAAAAAGAAACATAAGAAATATTGAGAAAATTTGTGTTAGAATTATTAATCTTACTTACTTCTTCGGTCCTAGTTAACAACATATGTTTACAAGAAAGACTGCTACCAAAATATACTAATATACTAATATATATATATATATATATATTACTCCTGTATATATATAATATATATATATATTACATATATATATATATATATATATATATATATATATATATATATATATATATATATACATATATATATGCGAACAAGCCTGAATGGTCCCCAGGACTATATGCAACTGAAAACTCACACCCCAGAAGTGACTCGAACCCATACTCCCAGGAGCAACGCAACGGTATGTACAGGACGCCTTAATCCGCTTGACCATCACGACTGGACATAAGGAAGTGATAGCCGAAGCTATCTGAACCACTTCCAGGCCGGCACTCAGATGGTAATCTTGGGCATAGCATTTTATCAAATCACCTCATCCTTTGGAGCACACATGAGGAACACAAATGCGAACAAGCCTGAATGGTCCCCAGGACTATATGCAACTGAAAACTCAAACCCCAGAAGTGACTCGAACCCATACTGCCAGGAGCAACACTGTAACAGGGGGTGGGGGAAATAGCTCTATCTAGTCCATTATTCAACCCCCCCGTTAACTAACGAGGCCGGGGGAAACAGCTCTCTTTAGTCCGTTATCCCGCCCTTAGTTAGCTAACTATTCTAGAGCACCTCGAGAGTTCCTACGGCAGCCTCTCTCGTTCAACACCTTGTAACCTAGATATTCGACTACCTAGGTGCTATGACTACAAGGCGCCACAACTTGATCAGCTACCCAAAACTCTAGAGAACTCTAGAACACATTTCACTGCCACAAACGTATAAGAGAAACGAAAGGGAAGAGATGAATAATGAAGTAATTAGTGAGGGTTTGGGGTGAGGGAGGTAGAGAGGTAGGAGAAGCGAGGAGGGTCGTCAGTTGAAAGTGAGAGTTTGTAGAGGGGTGGAGGGAGAGGAGTAGATAGGTATAAGTAGGAGAGTAGATAGTAGAAGTAGAAGAGTAGATAGTAGAAGAAGAAATGCTGCCACCATCCATTCATTTGTTCGTACCTACAAGACAAGAAATGGAACTTGTCTGTATCACAATATTCTCAAAGATGTTATCAAGAGGTCATTATTAGTATGTTCCATCTGTATCATTTACTCATTAAAATCATGAAACCAGTACCCGCAGAGGCTTTCTCATCTCAACTCAAAAACTCCAGGGAACACAGTTAAAGACAATTTAAACCATAAATTCATCCATTATATTTCACATGATAAGTATCATAATTTAAGCAATTCAACTTAATGTTCAAAATTAATATACAAAACTTGACTGCCCCGGATCCTCACACAACACTTGTAAACACGACCAAGTCACCTAAATGTTCACTCACCGAGGACTGAGTCTAAGTTGAATAGAGAGGGGGGGGAGGGGAGTCTGCAGTTGTCAAGCAGCGTCACCCCCTCATCCGACCGACAGCCTATTGCGGCGGCTGTCCTCTGCTCTGCTCTGCTGGCTGGTCTCCTATCTTGTCTTTCTTCTCCTATGCTTCCTCAGTATATATTGGGAAACCTAGTAGCTAACTCTGCCCACAAGTAGATAGCCTCAGGCTCTCTACCAAGTCACTCCATAAATGTCAGCATGTTTGACGGACCTACCCGGCTACAATTATCAGATTAGCAGAAGCTAGGTGAAATTCGCATGAGCTGACGTCAGGTCAACTTGAGGTCATTAACGCTTAGAGGTGTGAGTTTCAGGCCGACAAACTGGCGCCTCTCAGATCCTTGTCTCTGACTCATGTATCTCTATGTACGTATTAAATATAACTAAACAAAACCCTTTACGGTGTTACAACGCAACTGGTATGTACAGGATGCCTTAATCCGCTTGACCATCACGACCGGACATAAATGCTATGCCCAAGATTACCATCCAAGTGCTGGCGGGGAAGTGGTTCAAATAGCTTCGGCTATCACTTCCTTACGTCCGGTCGTGATGGTCAAGCGGATTAAGGCGACCTGTACATACCAGTTGCGTCGCTCCTGGCAGTATGGGTTCGAGTCACTTCTGGGGTGTGAGTTTTCAGTTGTATATAGTCCTGGGGACCATTCAGGCTTGTTCGCATTTGTGTTCCTCATGTGTGCTCCAAAGAATAAGTTGGTTTGATAAAATGCTATGCCCAAGATTACCATCCGAGTGCCGGCTTGGAAGTGATTCAAATAGCGTCAGCTATCACTTCCTTATGTCTAGTCATGATGGTCAAGTGGATTAAGGCGTCCTGTACATACCAGTTGCGTTGCTCCTGGCAGTATGGGTTCGAGTCACTTCTGGGGTGTGAGTTTTCAGTTTATATATATATATATATATATATATATATATATATATATATATATATATATATATATATATATATATATATATATTAGTATATTTTAGTAGCAGTCTTTCCTGTAGACATAAATTATTAAATATGACCGAAAAAGTAAGATTAATAATTCTAACACGAATTTTCTCAATCTTTCGTACATTTCTTTTCACTGTTGGAGGTAATTCAAAAATCAATTCTCCAAAATTCATTTTTATTTCTAGTCTGACGCGACACTTGAGCGCGTTTCGTAAAACTTATTACATTTTCAAAGACTTTAGTTAACACATACACAACTGAATAGAACTTACACATCTCCGGTTTTGTTTATATCTACATTTGAGTGAGGTGGATGGGGTGAGGTGGTATTTAATAAGGTATTAATTTCATCAACACAAGCCAGAACATTAAACAATGGGCATTGAATAGAAGTGATTGTAGAAAGCCTATTGGTCCATATTTCTTGATGTTTCTATATTGGAGCAGAGTCTTGAGGTGGGTAGAATATAGTTGTGCATTAATTGGCTGTTGATTGCTGGTGTTGACTTCTTGATGTGTAATGCCTCGCAAACGTCAAGCCTCCTGCTATCGC
Source organism: Procambarus clarkii (assembly GCF_040958095.1). Taxonomy (NCBI): domain Eukaryota; kingdom Metazoa; phylum Arthropoda; class Malacostraca; order Decapoda; family Cambaridae; genus Procambarus; species Procambarus clarkii. The sequence goes on along the minus strand of NC_091186.1, from coordinate 35,118,545 downwards.
TGTATCTATCGATGATTTCTGTGTTGTTTACTAGGATTTCTCTGGCGATGGTTTGGTTGTGGGAAGAGATTATATGTTCCTTAATGGAGCCCTGTTGCTTATGCATCGTTAAACGCCTAGAAAGAGATGTTGTTGTCTTGCCTATATACTGGGTTTTTTGGAGCTTACAGTCCCCAAGAGGGCATTTGAAGGCATAGACAACGTTAGTCTCTTTTAAAGCGTTCTGCTTTGTGTCTGGAGAGTTTCTCATGAGTAGGCTGGCCGTTTTTCTGGTTTTATAGTAAATCGTCAGTTGTATCCTCTGATTTTTGTCTGTAGGGATAACGTTTCTATTAACAATATCTTTCAGGACCCTTTCCTCCGTTTTATGAGCTGTGGAAAAGAAGTTCCTGTAAAATAGTCTAATAGGGGGTATAGGTGTTGTGTTGGTTGTCTCTTCAGAGGTTGCATGGCGTTTCACTTTCCTTCTTATGATGTCTTCGACGAAACCATTGGAGAAGCCGTTGTTGACTAGGACCTGCCTTACCCTACAGAGTTCTTCATCGACTTGCTTCCATTCTGAGCTGTGGCTGAGGGCACGGTCGACATATGCGTTAACAACACTCCTCTTGTACCTATCTGGGCAGTCGCTTTTGGCATTTAGGCACATTCCTATGTTCGTTTCCTTAGTGCAGACTGCAGTGTGGAAACCTCCGCTCGTTTCCATGACTGTTACATCTAGAAAGGGCAGCTTCCCATCCTTTTCCATCTCGTAAGTGAAACGCAGCACGAAACTGCGCTCAAATGCCTCCTTCAACTCCTGCAGATGTCTGACATCAGGTACCTGTGTAAAAATGTCATTTTTAATGTAAAAATGTCATTTTTAATGTAAAAATGTCATTTTTTGAAAAAATGACAAAAAATGTCAGATTAGCATCATTAGTAAGGGAAAATCTTTGTTTGAGTCGGCGTAACAGTTGAGTATTTTTTTATGTTTTAATTAACTTTCTGAAATAATAGCAAAACTATTTTATATAGACTTTCAAATAGCATACGTTTAAGTGGGCAGACGAGGAGTCACAATTACGTGGCTGAAATATGTTGACCAAACCACACACTAGAAAGGGACGACGACGTTTCGGTCCGTCTTGGACCATTATCAAGTCTATTGTGATGATCCACAATGGACTTGAGAATGGTCCAGGACGGACCGAAACGTCGTCGTCTCTTCACTTTCTAGTGTGTGGTCTGGTCAACAAGTTTAAGTGTATCACATATACCTTTCCTTCACTATTGCAATATATATACTGTACACTGTGACGATGTCCCACCCCTATATTTCTTCCTTCTCAGCTTAGAAAAGTCATATCTCCGTAGCCTAAGTGTTCTCTGATGTTCAGGGAACATTTTCATGTGTGGGAAAGCGTGGAGCGTGATTAAGCTGGCTGTAAAGTGGCCAGCTAAGTTTGAAAATGCAAGGGGCTTACGCCTTTTGAAGCACAGGAGGTGACGAGCCATCCTGTTTCCCGCCAAGACGTCCTGACGCTTCCCGGCACCTGATTGGCCAGGTGAGGTCACGTGCCAGAAGTGACCAATGACGAGGGCCCTCGGGCGGTGTGACGTCATGAAACGGAGGGCGCGGGTTAGCTGGCACCTGGGCGGGAAGACAGTTCGTCACGAGCCGTCAGTGAGGGAAGATGTGCTCGAGCGAGCTCCGCACCTAGAGAGTCCTTACCAGTAAATTTAGGCTCCGCTTCGATTCTGCAGACAGTCTGGGAAGCCATCCAACTTCCGTGGAGTGCCCGGAGGCAAGGACGGACCGGACTGAAGAGCCAAGAGCAGTATCAAGAGTCTGCAGCAGAAGGAACGTTGGGCTGGTGACGTCTGGGACGCCCACTAGAGGACCACGTCCTACACATCAAGCGAGAAGCTGGGGCCGGGCCCAAATCTACTGGCAGTTAAGGCGAGGGGAAGCTGTGCTGGACTGTGAAGAGTCGACAGTGCCAGTGAGTGCGGAGGACGACAACGGAGGTGCCTGTCTCCAGTACCCCAGAGAATAGGAGGAGGAAGGCAGTACCTGTTGGATGTGAGCACGGCGAGGACGCGTTACCACGAAGGTGACGGAGGAACCTGTGTGTGTGTGGGAACTGTTCATCAGGAGACCAGAAGCCAGAACCAGGAACCTCAACATCCCTCAACAGAGGACGAGTCAGCTTCGTGGTTGGAGTGAAATAAGGTAGATAATTGTCCCTCCTTTACCCCTTTTTGAGCTAGGTGAGTTAGAGTATTTTATATGTTGTGAACATTTCTTCTCATTTTATTGTCTAAGTGACAGGACGTTAGGCTAGGAGCAAAAAACTCATTTAGGCATGAGTTGGTGTGGGTGAGCATTAAGGTGGTGATGTTAGTGATCCTGGAAGGGTAGTTGGTGTGCAAGGAGCCGCCAACGTACTCTGAAACGCACAGCTGATTGCATGGCTGGAGGCGTGGGAAAGTCACGACGTTCTGACAGCTAGAAGCGTCAGCTGATCGTGCTGCCAGAGGCGCGAGGTGTGTGCCCGCGCCGGGGGGAGTGGATCCAGCGCCGGGGGGAGTGGATCCAGCGCCGGGGGGAGTGGATCCAGCACCGGGGGGAGTGGATCCAGCGCCGGGGGGAGTGGATCCAGCGCCGGGGGGAGTGGATCCAGCGCCGGGGGGAGTGGATCCAGCGCCGGGAGGAGTGGATCCAGCGCCGGGGGAGTGGATCCAGCGCCAGGGGAGTGGATCCAGCGCCGGGGGGTGTGGATCCAGCGCCGGGGGGAGTTGATCCAGCGCCGGGGGGAGTGGATCCAGCGCCGGGGGGAGTGGATCCAGCGCCGGGGGGAGTGGATCCAGCGCCGGGGGAAGTGGATACAGCGCCGGGGGGAGTGGATACAGCGCCGGGGGGAGTGGATCCAGCGCCGGGGGGAGTGGATCCAGCGCCGGGGGGAGTGGATCCAGTCAGCTACCGTGTTGCCAGACGTGTCATCGAGAAATGCTGCCGCCAGCGGATAATTCAACATAGACATTTCTTTATGCCATTTGTAAATGTATGGATGTTTTCTTCAGTAAACTCTTAAACTAACTGAGGAGTTTAAGTGAGCCTCCATTCTCTAGGGTTATGTATAATATATATTTATGATACCATTAGTGACACCTTGTACTGCACATGATATTGCATCCTATTATAGACTGTGGGTTGGTTGGTGTTGTCGTCGTTGATCCTTCTCTATGGACAACCCAACCCACAACTCGGCAGAGTGCTTATACTAGGAGATCACCCTTGGCGCTTCTGGCTCTTGGAGAGGGGCTCAACGTCACACGTTTAGGGGATGCGGCTCCAACACTTAGCCTCGTTGTCACGTGCACACACCCACTCGAGCCGCTGTGACTCCCCACTCTCTCCTTATGAGATATGATCTCCTCAATCCCCTATGACTTACTAGTATTACCTCCTACCCTGTCCACGGCAGTGGTTCTTGGTTCTTTCTCTCTCCCTCTCCTTCTTTACTACCTCCTGGGAAGCCTCACTAGGACAAGGGCAAACACCAGCAAATTGTGACACATTTACTGGACAAAGCACATACACGATACATACACACATATAATAATAATGAATCCTATACTCTATAATATCACAATCAGGTTGCACTCCAACACCATCAGAGCTCTATTATCAGCTTATCAAGTGGTATCCTATCTCCTGGTCCACCACCTGATACTATTAACCTCCTCAAGTTGATCAAGCCTACATACACTGTTGCACTATCAGCAAGATAATGTATATATAGAAAACCAGCATTTGAATGCAATAACATATATCAATACAAATGTTCATTGATACACAACAATGATTAATCGATCAATATCAGTCCCAGAACGCATACATCTGTAGGTAATCCAGCCTACGACTGTAACTCTAAACTTCAGTATAAAAAACTCCTTGACATAAGAATGCCAACAGTCACTCACCTCTCACTGCGTCTTGCACGCTAATGACAACCAAACACTATCGACTCCCTATAAGTAATCCACCAGAACTTCCCCTTCCACCTCTGGAAGTTCACTACCCTAATATCCTTAGGTTCTTCCGGGCTTCACTACCAGGATCCTCTGCAGCTCCTCCAGGCTGCTATCATGAAGCTTCCTTGAGCAACTACGGTGCTTCACCCTTCTGCTAGGGTCCTCCACAGCTCTCTTGGCTGCTACACCATGAAGTTTCCTCGAGCAACTATGGTGCTTCTCCACCTCTACAGAAGCACGTGACACTCCTCTTCACTGCTGCTTCTCCTCACAGCTCGAGGTCCTCTGCTCCACTACCTTGGAGCAGAGGTAGCTACTTCATCTGCTGGCTTCGAAGTTCTCAGCAACTTCTTCCCCAAAAGACAAACCTGCAACCCATCGACACTCCAATAAAATGTTCCCCTTCAACACACAAACAAAAATAACCACACAATACGCTTGCCTCAAACCTCTATCTGTTCTCTACATACAGTGAGAGTGGACTCCCCCGTTTTGGGCGGGTCCATACTCCACCTCGCCTGGCAGCGGTCCTCACTCGCTGGGAGGGTCTTCCTCCGTCAAGAGCCAGGCTCCCTCAGTCGTCCGCCAGCGCTCAGAGGGGGCGGACGTCACTCCGTGCTCCTCCCTCTTCACTCTCCTATTTCAGGCTTTCTGCCTTATTAAAACATGTCTAACTTATAAATAAACATTGCTACTGTCGCTGGGCACACGACCAACTACAAGTGATCACTATGAACTGGCGTATATCGTGCTTACCACAGATTAACTGATCGAGGGCGCTTTTCCTCTGACGGCGTCTGGTCAGGGCGCTCCACACAGCCCACGAAAATGCCTCTGAGTAGCTTATTAAACTCTGCTCGTCGACCAGGACTTGATACCACAACGTTCCCAGCTCGGTTCCACAGCTGGCACGTCTACACACTTCTCTTCTCTTCGAGATATATCACTAGGGGTTCCCTTCTGGCGGGAGCTCAAATGGAGCGCGGCTTCCCCCTGCGATGTCTGGCACTCAAGTGAGGTCAAGGTCCTCCGGAAGCGAGCCTCACGCCTCCAGCAAAATGTCCACATCTCCTCGCCAGTCATTTATCTGTTTTCTTCTTCATTGCCCATGATCTCAAACTGTTATACATATCCAAGCAACTATTTTACATATGCGTTATCACCTCAATATTCGCTAGACCTTCTAATCAGGTCAGGCTTGACGAATAACTCTCAAGGAGGGAGACTCGTTTCTCCTGTAGGCTGAGATCATAACACTCCTTGATCAAGATAACCATTAAGACCACTGACGTGTTGCTGGGACCCGAGTATAAACACCCAGCTGGCGACCTGAGTACACCAGATAAAGAAGAAGAAGAAAGCGTTCCAGTGTGAGGACAGGCAGGTTTAAGCGAGTTATAATAAGCATGAACCTCCCCACTCACTAGGGGTGTATAAGGCCAGCCCTTAGTTGACTGGGGGAGCCCAAGGGCGAGCAGTGGCGCCCAGTACTGAGGGGCTAAGACCTGTGGGACGACCCCAACCACAGCGTGGAAGGGAGTGAACCCTGACAACACTTTATATACAGGAATCCATTCTGCATTTACTCTGTATATGCAGCATGGATAGTAAGACTTATAAATGTCTGGAGTGTTGTTTATGCCTATCAACTTTTGTAGGGCAGTTAATGCCTGTCAACCTCTGTGGGGTTGTTTATGCCTGTCAAACTCTGTAGGGCTGTTTATGCCTGTCAACCTCTGTAGAGCTGTTTAAGTTGTCATCATCTGTAGGGCAGTTAATGCCTGTCAACCTCTGTAGAGCTGTTTAAGTTGTCATCATCTGTAGGGTTGTTTATGCCGTCAACCTCTGAAAGTTTCTTTATGCCTGTCAACCTCTGTAGAGCTTTTTATGACTGTCAATCTCTGTAGGGTTGTTTATGCCTGTCAACTTCTGAAGGGGTGATAATGACTGTCAAACTCTGAGGGGGGGGGGGTGTTAATGCCTGTCAACCTCTGTACGGCTCTTTATGTTTGTCAACCTCTGTAGGGTTGTTTATGCCTGTCAACCTCTGAAGGGTTGTTAATGCCTGTCAACCTCTGAACGGTTGTTAATGCCTGTCAACCTCTGAAAGGTTGTTTATGCCTGTCAACCTCTGAAAGGTTGTTTATGCCTGTCAACCTCTGGAAGGTTGTTTATGCCTGTCAACCTCTGAAGGGTTGTTAATGCCTGTCAACCTCTGAAAGGTTGTTTATGCCTGTCAACCTCTGCAGGGTTGTTAATGCCTGTCAACCTCTGCAGGGTTGTTAATGCCTGTCAACCTCTGTAGAGCTGTTTATGCCTGTCAACAGCACTATGTTGGTTTATGCCTGTCAACCTCTGTAGAGCTGTTTATGCCTGTCATCCTCTGTAGAGCTGTTTATGCCTGTCAACCTCTGTAGAGCTGTTTATGCCTGTCAACCTCTGTAGAGCTGTTTATGCCTGTCAACCTCTGTAGAGCTGTTTATGCCTGTCAACCTCTGTAGAGCTGTTTATGCCTGTCAACCTCTGTAGAGCTGTTTATGCCTGTCAACCTCTGTAGAGCTGTTTATGCCTGTCATCCTCTGTAGAGCTGTTTATGCCTGTCAACAGCACTATGTTGGTTTATGCCTGTCAACCTCTGCAGGGTTGTTTATGCCTGTCAACAGCACTATGTTGGTTTATGCCTGTCAACCTCTGCAGGGTTGTTTATGCCTGTCAACAGCACTATGTTGGTTTATGCCTGTCAGCCGCTGAGGACTGTTTAAGCCAATCAACCTCTGTAGGGTTGTTTATGCTTGTCAACCTCTGTAGGGTTGTTTATGCTTGTCAACCTCTGTATGGCTGTTTATGTCTGTCAACGTCTGAAGGGTTGTTTATGCTTGTCAAACTCTGTTGGTTTTCTTTATGCTTCTCAACCTCTCTAGGGCGGTTTATGCCTGTCAACCTCTGTAGGGTTGCTGTCAATTGTGTGTAGAGAACGAGCCCAACTGTACTACTGGGACCCTCGATAGGCCTATCAACCTCTGGAAGATTGCTGTAATGACCGAACAACATAAGCCGTGCTCCAAAAGCTACAATAGTTTAGTGAATAATAAGGAAATATGCATTACTTAAATAATAATGTTTTTATTTAATAAGGATATTAACACTAATTTAATGACTAAATATAACTAATATAAATCTTTATTGTCAACTACTAGTACAAAAATTACTGCGTAATTAAGGTTGAAAACATTTTCGGTTAATATTATTCAATTCAGGAGTAACATAAATTTTTATCGTAAGATTTTTATATATATCTGACGTAAATAATTTAGTAATATTTCTTTGACACTAATTAACTGTTTGAAGCAATAAGTAAACTGTTCTACATAAACTTTTAAACTGCATAACAAGTGAGTGTGCAAGGTATTTCTTCCCTGCAGATTGGAATATATACTGTTCACTTTATACACTGGTATACTCTGTATATACATCATGGTTAGTAAGGCTTATCAACATCTGGAGGGTTATTAAGGCCTATATCAACCTCTGTAGGGTAATTAAGTCCTTTAAACTTCTAGATGGTTGTATAAGCCTATCAACATCTGAAGTGTTGTATAGGCCTGTAAACCTCTGGAGAGTTGTATAGGCCTATCAACATCTGAAGTGTTGTATAGGACTATCAACATCTTGAGGGTTGTATAGGCCTATCAACCTATGGAGTGTTGTATAGCCCTATCAGCCTTTGGATGGTTGAATAGGCCTATAAGCCTCTGGAGGGTGGAATAGGCCTATCAACCTTTGGATGATTGAATAGGCCAATCAGTGTCTGGAGGGTTGAATAGGCCTATAACTCTCTGGAGGGTTGAATAGGCCTATGAGCCTCTGGAGGGTTGAATAGGCTTATTAGCCTCTGGAGCGTTTAATAGGCCTATCAACCTTTGGAGCGTTGAATAGGCCTATAAGCCTCTGGAGGGTTAATTAGGATTATCAATACTGGAATGGGTGGTTAGGCCTACCAAGCTCTGGAAGGTTGCTATAATTACATAATATCGTATTGATTGCTCTTTAAGCTACGATAATTTAGTGACTACTTAGCAAATACGATTAATTAACATTAACATTATTAATCCAGTAATTTTTAAGAGAAACTACTGGATGTACACATATAGTCGGCAGCTATTACATAAATTACTGCCTACTAAAATTACTGCAAAAAAATCGCCTAATAAAGTATTTAACTCAAGATTTACATAATTTAGTAAGAGCAAATCTTTGCACTTGTGTAAGAGTTTAGTATTTTTTCAGTTCTAATTAACTTTTGAAAGTAATAGGAAAATTATTTAATACAGACTTTTAAATAGCATAAAACGTTTAGGTGTATTAGATATACCTTTCCTTGCCGATTGTAATATATACTGTACACTTTATACACGGCTATACTCTGTATATACAGCATGGGTTAGTAAGACTTATCAACCTCTGGAGGGTTGTTTAAGCCTATCAACCACTGTAGGGCTGCTTATGCCTGTCTACCTCTGTAGGGCTGTTTATGGCTGTCAACCTCTGTAGGGCAGTTTATGGCTGTCAACCTCTGTAGGGTTATTTATGCCTGTCAACCTCTGTAGGGTTATTAATGCCTGTCAATCTCTGTAGGGCTCTTTATGCTGTCAACCTCTGTTGGGCTGTTTAGGTCTGGTGACCTTTGTAGGGTTGTTTAGGCCTACCAACCTCTGAAGATTTTTTAGGTCTACCAACCTCTGTAGAGCTGGTTTATGTTCGTGAACATCTGTAGGGGTGTTTATGCCTGGCAACATCTGTAGGGGTGTTTATGCCTGGCAACATCTGTAGGGGTGTTTATGCCTGGCAACTTCTGTAGGGCTCTTTATGCCTGGCAACTTCTGTAGGGCTCTTTATGCCTGGCAACTTCTGTAGGGCTCTTTATGCCTGGCAACTTCTGTAGGGCTCTTTATGCCTGGCAACTTCTGTAGGGCTCTTTATGCCTGGCAACTTCTGTAGGGCTCTTTATGCTTGTCAATCTCTGTAGGGCTGTTTATGCTTGTCAACCTCTGTGGTACGGTTTGTGCCTGCCAAACTCTTTAGGCTGGTTAATGCCTGTCAACCTCTGTAGGATTGTTTATGCCTGCCTATGGCGCCTTAAAACCAGGTTGAGCGAAATTTTAATGGACTATAAGGCAATCACTAGCCAGGGGTAACAGAAAACAGGCATACCTTCTTGAGGTTATCTTGAGATGATTTCGGGGCTTTAGTGTCCCCGCGGTCCGGTCTTCGACCATGCCTCCACCCCCAGGAAGCAGCCCGTGACAGTTGACTAACTCCCAGGTACCTATTTACTGCTAGGTAATAGGGGCATCAGGATGAATGAAACTCTGCCCATCGTTTCTCGCCGGCGCCCGGGATCGAACCCGGGACCACAGGATCACGCGTCTAGTGTTCTGTCCGCTCAGCCACCGGCTCCCTATGACTACTCTCTGCCGGCAAAGAAAGTAAAACGGCAGCGAGAAGTCATAAATGCCACTACTCACAGCAACACCAGTACCCACAGTTACACCAGTACACACAGTAACACCAGTGTACATAGTAACACCAGTAACGCCAGTGTACACAGTAACACCAGTACACACAGTAACACCAGTACCCACAGTTACACCAGTACACAGTAACACCAGTGTACACAGTAACACCAGTGTACATAGTAACTCCAGTAACACCAGTGTACATTGTAACACCAGTACACACAGTAACACCAGTGTACATAGTAACTCCAGTAACACCAGTGTACACAGTAACACCAGTACACACAGTAACACCAGTACACAGTAACACCAGTAACACCAGTGTACACAGTAACACCAGTGTACATAGAAACACCAGTAACACCAGTGTACATAGAAACACCAGTAACACCAGTGTACATAGTAACACCAGTAACACCAGTAACACCAGTGCACACAGTAACACCAGTACACACAGTAACACCAGTGCACACAGTAACACCAGTGCACACAGTAACACCAGTGCACACAGTAACACCAGTGCACACAGTAACACCAGTGCACACAGTAACACCAGTGCACACAGTAACACCAGTACACACAGTAACACCAGTGCACACAGTAACACCAGTGCACACAGTAACACCAGTGCACACAGTAACACCAGTACACACAGTAACACCAGTACACACAGTAACACCAGTGCACACAGTAACACCAGTACACACAGTAATACCAGCACACACAGTAACCCCAGTGCACACAGTAACACCAGTGCACACAGTAACACCAGTGCACACAGTAACACCAGTGTACACAGTAACACCAGTGCACACAGTAACACCAGTGCACACAGTAACACCAGTGCACACAGTAACACCAGTGTACACAGTAACACCAGTGCACACAGTAACACCAGTACACACAGTAATACCAGCACACACAGTAACCCCAGTGCACACAGTAACACCAGTGCACACAGTAACACCAGCACACACAGTAACACCAGTGCACACAGTAACACCAGTGTACACAGTAACACCAGCACACACAGTAACACCAGTGTACAGAGTAACACCAGTGTACACAGTAACACCAGCACACACAGTAACACCAGCACACACAGTAACACCAGTGTACACAGTAACACCAGTGCACACAGTAACACCAGCACACACAGTAACACCAGTGCACACAGTAACACCAGCACACACAGTAACACCAGTGCACACAGTAACACCAGTGTACACAGTAACACCAGTGCACACAGTAACACCAGTGCACACAGTAACACCAGTGCACACAGTAACACCAGTGCACACAGTAACACCAGTGTACACAGTAACACCAGTGCACACAGTAACACCAGTGTACACAGTAACACCAGTGCACACAGTAACACCAGTGCACACAGTAACACCAGTGCACACAGTAACACCAGTGCACACAGTAACACCAGTGCACACAGTAACCCCAGTGTACACAGTAACACCAGTGCACACAGTAACACCAGTGCACACAGTAACACCAGTGCACACAGTAACACCAGTGCACACAGTAACACCAGTGCACACAGTAACACCAGTGCACACAGTAACACCAGTGCACACAGTAACACCAGTGCACACAGTAACACCAGTGCACACAGTAACCCCAGTGTACACAGTAACACCAGTGCACACAGTAACACCAGTGCACACAGTAACACCAGTGCACACAGTAACACCAGTGCACACAGTAACCCCAGTGTACACAGTAACACCAGTGTACACAGTAACACCAGAGCACACAGTAACACCAGTGCACACAGTAACACCAGTGCACACAGTAACACCAGTGCACACAGTAACACCAGTGCACACAGTAACACCAGTGTACACAGTAACACCAGTGCACACAGTAGCACCAGTGCACACAGTAACCCCAGTGCACACAGTAACACCAGTGCACACAGTAACACCAGTGCACACAGTAACCCCAGTGTACACAGTAACACCAGTGCACACAGTAACACCAGTGCACACAGTAACACCAGTACACACAGTAACCCCAGTGTACACAGTAACACCAGTGCACACAGTAACACCAGTACACACAGTAACACCAGTACACACAGTAACACCAGTGCACACAGTAGCACCAGTGCACACAGTAACACCAGTACACACAGTAACACCAGTGCACACAGTAACACCAGTGCACACAGTAACACCAGTGTACACAGTAACACCAGTGCACACAGTAACACCAGTGCACACAGTAACACCAGTGCACACAGTAACACCAGTGCACACAGTAACACCAGTGTACACAGTAACACCAGTGCACACAGTAACACCAGTGCACACAGTAACACCAGTGCACACAGTAACACCAGTGTACACAGTAACACCAGTGCACACAGTAACACCAGTGCACACAGTAGCACCAGTGCACACAGTAACACCAGTACACACAGTAACACCAGTGCACACAGTAACACCAGTGCACACAGTAACACCAGTGTACACAGTAACACCAGTGTACACAGTAACACCAGTGCACACAGTAACACCAGTGCACACAGTAACACCAGTGTACACTGTAGCACCAGTGTACACAGTAACCCCAGTGCACACAGTAACACCAGTGCACACAGTAACACCAGTGCACACAGTAACACCAGTGTACACTGTAGCACCAGTGTACACAGTAACACCAGTGCACACAGTAACACCAGTGCACACAGTAACACCAGTGCACACAGTAACACCAGTGCACACAGTAACACCAGTGTACACAGTAACACCAGTGTACACAGTAACATAACACAAGAAATGAGGCACAAGAATCTCAGGGAAATTTATTAAGAAGCCGGAGATGAACTAGATCAAATTTACACTGATAGTCATCTAATTCGGTTAATGGCAGGGCTGGTGCAGCGTACACTGTAATTAGGAATAATGCTCTTCAATGCAGAAATGAAGACAAAACACGTATTGAGAACTATGCCTCTTCAACGCAAGCGGAGCTAACTGCCATTGTTATGGCGTTAAGATTTCATGAACGAAACACTAATGGTGCAGTGATCTTCACTGATTCAAAAGCAGCGCGACAAAGCCTAAGTAAAAAATCGGCCCGAAAATCTTGTGATAGTCGCTGAAATTAAGGGAGCTGTGAGGGTACTAATCAACCAGGGAAGAGTCGTCAAGTTTCTGTAGATCCCCTCCCATGTTGGGTTATGTGTGAATGAACGAGCAGATGTAATGTCAGCTGAAAGCACTGGAGGAGACCATATTAAATACTTCATACCCAAGACTCTGCTACAAATTAGAGGTATTATCAAGCAACATCACCGTGGCAAGGTAACTGAGGAAAGGAAGATAAAAGCACAAATCAGCAAATCTGTACGATGGTACAACATTGTTACAGCTAGCAATCCCAATGATTATGGACGAAGAGGAGGTGGTCGCAGGAGAGAATCAGTAATAGCAAAAATCCGTCTTAGACACAAATATCCATGGAGATTCGGAATGGAAACAACAGCTGAGCCGCGGAGTTGCAGAATCTGTGATGAAAGTGACGGACACCGCCTTGACCACTACCTGAGAAAATGTGAACACCTGAGAGACATTAGAAATATGTGTGGAATAATAAACCCCACATTGTTTGAGTTAGGAAAACACTATTTGTCATATATTGATACTGTTCTTAAAAGATTCCCCCATTTTGTACCCGCAAGGTAACGTAAGATTTTATGGGTTGACAGATGTTAATCTTCTTGTTTGAGGAGCTGTTCACTTGAGACAGTTAAGCAAGTCCCAGCTGTGTCTGGGTACAAGTGACAGGATGAACAACCCAGTGGAGAGTTCTTCCTATTGGGGAGTGTTGTACATGCTGCTACGGCGGTATGTCCACTCACAGGATGAGTCGCGCTGCCCAATAAACTCGCCCCTCGGGGCAAAATTTAAAAAATTAAAAAAATCCACCAGTGCCCATAAGACAAGGAATCAGGAAAGGGAGGGTAGACATAAAAAAGGAGACTACATGAAAGCAAGAAAAAATCTGGGAAGTGTGCGATGGGAGGAGGAACTTAGAGGGAAGACGGTCCAGTAAATGATGGAGCAAGTAAACCTGAGATGCACAGAGGCAGAAGAGAAATTCATAACAACATTAAGACTAAAAAGGGAGGCGAGAATACAATAACCCGTTGTTCAATAGACAGTGCCAGGAAGCAAAAGCAAACAAACAAGAAGGAGTGGAGGAAATAGAGACAGTAAAGGACAGATAAAAACCAATGTATATATGCAACAAGGCCAGAAATAAATGCATAAATATAAGAAGATAGGCGGAAAGAAACAATGAAAATGGCGTTTCGCGAGTGCTTTGGCCTGGGAAGATTGACCAGGCACCGATCCTTAACTGTAGCCTCTGTCCACCCAGCAGTTAATGGGCACCTGGTTGTTAAACGCTTTGGCGAGTCGTATTCCGGGGAAAATTAGGGTTAAGGACTTGCCCGAAATGCTATGCTTACTAGTGGCTGTTCAAGAATGTATGAACTCTTATATATATAAATACCAAAAAAAATAAAACGATATTTCTCTGAGAGCAAAGAAACAACAGAAACTCCTTCATAGCCATATAAGAGGGAAAATGACAGTGAAAGACTGAATGACCAGGTTACGAAAAAGGGGAGGACAGTATACAGGAAATGATAAGGAAATTTGTGAGGCACTCAGTGGCAGCTTCCATGGAGTGTTCACTACTGAGCCTGAACAGCTAGATGAGGAAGCAACCCCTCATGAGAGACTCATAAATATATGGAGGTAATAGCAGAGGAATTAAGGATACAACTAACATCACTCGACATAACTAAAGCTATTGGGCAGAACAATCACCATGGATGGTCAAAGAAGCTGCACATGCCTCAGCATACCTCTGGCACTAATCTCTGATGAATCCCTAACAGAGCGCTAATTGCCCAGCTGCTGGAAGACGGCAAATGTGGTGCCACTCTACAAGAAAGCAGATAGAGAAGAGGCGCTTAACTACGTACAAGTGTCACACAAGCATCCCAGGCAAAGTAGGAAAAAGTACATACATACAAAATGAGTACAAGCAGAAAGTAGGATTTCTAGATGGAGCGAGTATATACTATGCCTAAAGCCACCAATACGCACAGCGTTTTGGGCAAGATATAGGAAAACACATCTGGCTTATATTACTTCTTTAATGTTGTTGTTGCTGTTGTTGTTTAAGATTCGCTACTTGGAGCAAAAAGTCCCAAGTAGCACGGGCTATGGTGAGCCCGTAGACTTCTTTTTTAAATTGTATAACTTACATATTGTTTAATTGTTGCATTAAGTACTGTAAATTAGGGAAGTTCCCACGAAGGCTAATTACAGTTATGCACCATTTACGGGATATGCATTACTATTTATTATTTCTTACGTTAATTCAATATAATGCCACGTATTGTAAGCCTTATAATTTACTTATTATCTACCTCAATTATGATACTTATTGTAAGCCTTATAATTTACTTATTATCTACCTCAATTATGGCACTTATTGTAAGCCTTATAATTTACTTATTATCTACCTCAATTATGGCACTTATTGTAAGCCTTATAATTTACTTATTATCTACCTCAATTATGACACTTATTGTAAGCCTTATAATTTACTTATTATCTACCTCAATTATGACACTTATTGTAAGCCTTATAATTTACTTATTATCTACCTCAATTATGACACTTATTGTAAAAATAAATATTTAGTCCAGTAGGAGTATCATTCGCCTCCCAAAAATCTACACTCCTTGTTTTTATACGATTCTCTCTCTGGGTAAATTGTTACATAAACACACTGCCCAAAATGTTGCACACTGGAGATGAAGGCGAAGAGAACTATCAGGGGAAAGTGCCATGTCATTACGACTATATAGTACTAGGAAGGGGTCAGGATATGAATTAGGGATGAGACGGAGGGAAGGAATGGTGTCCAACCACTTGGACGAAGCGAGACCGTCAGTCTACCGTCCAGCCCAAGTGGTTGGGCTGGTTGTTACTGGAGATGAAGTTCGTCACAGTCACACACAACTTAATTGGTCCATCCCAGACCACTAATATATTATCATTTGTTAATGTCAAGTCAGTAAATTATTACATTAAATTTTCAGGATCTTAAGTCAAAGAATAATAAAGCAACAATGATCATTATAGAATAAAATACTTTATTTAAAACAAAAATGTTTACAATAATGATAATAATAATAATTCAGGGGCAGGCAGCCAGTTCTCAATCCTCTGTGGTTTAAGAATCATTTTCGTCCTCATCCTCATAATCTGAAAACGGATCGAACATAAGTAAATCTTGGTTAATGGTGCCTGGCCATTGGTCAAGCTCACATTCTTCGCCTTTATCAAGCTCTTGATGTTTATTGATCAATGTCTCCATGTCCTCTAGGCGGCACTGGTTCTCATTTCTCTCATTTTCTTTCTTTTCTTCTTCTATTTTTTTATCATTTTCTTGTTTAAAGAAATGTTGAAGTCTTTCACGTAATGTTATTTTTACCTCCGTTTTCTGGGTTGATTGTGATCGATATGACGACATTTTAGATCGAACTCGGGACAGTTTCTCTGCCATTGAGTAACCTTCAGGGACTGTAGTCGCTCCCTCTCGAACCTTTTTTCCTTGAGACAAACTCACTTCCCGCCGCAGTCTCTTGCCTCCTGCAGACGTAGACACGCCCTCCTCCTCCTCCAGAACTCGCTTCTGGCGCTCCTGAACCCCTGATGCCATTTTTCTTGTCTCGTCCTGGGTGGAAGGCTCTTGGGACTCCTATAAGCAGGAATACTGAGAGCTAAGGAGGCACACACACACACAGGTCTGAAGAATATCACAGATGGTGAAAACTTAGTGAAGATGAAGGTGATTCACGGGTGGGCCAAGCGGACGGGCTGGGGACCATTGGGAGTGTTTTAGTGAGCAGAGGTGAGAGAAGGTGGTGGTGTACCATCCACCATGTTTAGTGAGCAGAGGTGAGAGAAGGTGGTGGTGTACCATCCACCATGTTTAGTGAGCAGAGGTGAGAGAAGGTGGTGATGTACCATCCACCATGTTTAGTGAGCAGAGGTGAGAGAAGGTGGTGGTGTACCATCCACCATGTTTAGTGAGCAGAGGTGAGAGAAGGTGGTGGTGTACCATCCACCATGTTTAGTGAGCAGAGGTGAAAGAAGGTGGTGGTGTACCATCCACCATGTTTAGTGAGCAGAGGTGAGAGAAGGTGGTGGTGTACCATCCACCATGTTTAGTGAGCAGAGGTGAGAGAAGGTGGTGGTGTACCATCCACCATGTTTAGTGAGCAGAGGTGAGAGAAGGTGGTGGTGTACCATCCACCATGTTTAGTGAGCAGAGGTGAGAGAAGGTGGTGGTGTACCATCCACCATGTTTAGTGAGCAGAGGTGAGAGAAGGTGGTGGTGTACCATCCACCATGTTTAGTGAGCAGAGGTGAGAGAAGGTGGTGGTGTACCATCCACCATGTTTAGTGAGCAGAGGTGAGAGAAGGTGGTGGTGTACCATCCACCATGTTTAGTGAGCAGAGGTGAGAGAAGGTGGTGGTGTACCATCCACCATGTTTAGTGAGCAGAGGTGAGAGAAGGTGGTGGTGTACCATCCATCATCTTTTATTTATCCTAAGCTTGCAAGCAATGGATTACTCGTGATCAGCATGCTAGGAGTGATGGAGTCATTATGCTAAGAATGATGGAGTCATCATTATGCTATGAATGATGGAGTCATCATTATGCTAGGAGTGATGGAGTCATCATTATGCTAGGAGTGATGGAGTCATCATTATGCTAGGAATGATGGAGTCATTATGCTAGGAGTGATGGAGTCATTATGCTAGGAGTGATGGAGTCATTATGCTAGGAGTAATTCACCATTCGCCCTGAATGGTGAAGGACAGGGAAAGAGGTGAAGGGTAGGGAAGGTGGTGAAGTGGTAGGGAAGATGGTGAAGGGTAGGGAAGGTGGTGAAGGGGTAGGGTAGGTGGTGAAGGGTAGGGAAGGTGGTGAAGTTTAGGGAAGCTGCTGAAGAGTAAGGGAAGGTGGTGAATAGTAGGGAAGGTGGTGAAGGATAGGGAAGGTAGTGAAGGGTACGGCAGGTGGTGAAGGGTAAGGGAAGGTGGTGTAGGGTAGGAAGGGTGGTAAAGGGTAGGGAAGGTGGAGAAGAGTAGGGGAAGGTGGTGAAGGGTTGGGAAGGTTATGAAGGGTAAGGAAGCCAGTGATGGGTAGGGAAAGTGGCGAAGGGTAAGGGAAGGTGGTGAAGAGTAGGGAAGGTGGTGAAGAGTAAGGGAAGATGGTAAAGGGTAAGGGAGGTGGTGAGAGGTAGGGATGGTTTTGAAGAATAGGAAAGGTGGTGAAGGGTAGGGAAGGTGGTGAAGGGTAGGGAAGGTGGTGAAGGATAGGTAAGGTTGTCAATGGTAGGGAAGGTTGTGATGGGTTGGGAAGGTGATGAAGGGTAGGGAAGGTGGTGAAGGGTAGGGAAGGTGGTGATGGGTAGGGAAGGTGGTGAAGGGTAGGGAAGGTGGTGAAGGGTAGGGAAGGTGGTGATGGGTAGGGAAGGTGATGAAGGGTAGGGAAGGTGGTGAAGGGTAGGGAAGGTAGTGATGGGTAGGGAAGGTGGTGAAGGGTAGGGAAGGTGGTGATGGGTAGGGAATGTGGGAACCGACCTGTGAGATTTATATTTATTTAATTTATATGAATTTATATTTACGTTAATTTATATACTTCGATAGCAATTTGTATAATGATAAGTGGACTGTATTTCTGCAATAATCTCTTAATCTCACAAATCGATCCTCTACACATTAGGGGGGTTTATTAAATTAATATATATGCAGCCAATCAAACTACAGAATTAACTACATACATTGAAGAGGTTCCTTATCTTATAGTACAGCAGGCTAGTCCACCAGGTATAACTAGGGTGTAGACACCAAATTATCCTCTTTGAGGTAGCTTCCATATCACCCAGTAACTGGTGCACAAAATCTTGCTTCCTCGTCTTGACCTGTCAAAAGGGCGCTAGCTGTGAAGCCAGAATCCTATATATGACAAGTATTTCAGAGAAAACTGTACATGGAACATGAAGACCTGGCTTAATTACCTTTAGTTTGAGGCTTCCACGTGCTCTAACCGGGTAACCCTATATCCTGACATTAATGGCCATAAATGAATGATAAACGGGTTTCGGAAAGAACACTTAACTTGAATTTGTAGACAGCGTGTTGAAAATGGTACACCTTTGGTTTCCATAACACTACGTCCAAGTAAAATTAACAGGAGCCGAATTTGCTCCCGTGTGAGCCTCTGGTCTCGTACAAACAATGGCTGCCCTCCTTCCTCACTCACTGACGCCTGGCTTACATTGTCCACATGTCAGAAAGTGATAGAAGGGTCACATTTACTCTACTTTAATATTGATAATTAAGTTAATTTATATAAGATGTTTTTATGATGGTAAAGTCCAAAGACTAATGTATTTAAGAATAATTCCCACCATAATAGGTGGTGAATTATAATAGTATGTGGTGATGATATCCCGTTTTCTATAGACGGTAATTCCACTACAAGTTACGTTTTCTATGGGTAACTTGTTTATACAACACAGCTATTATCTGTATGATATATTAAATGGTGTCGGATTTTCCGACAGGGAAGGTGATGAAGGGTAGGGAAGGTGGTGAAGGGTAGGGAAGGTGGTGAAGGGTAGGGAAGGTGGTGAAGGGTAAGGAAGGTGGTGAAGGGTAGGCAAGGTGGTGAAGGATAGGTAAGGTTGTCAATGGTAGAGAAGGTTGTGATGGGTTGGGAAGGTGGTGAAGGGCAGGGAAGGTGGTGAAGGGTAGGGAAGGTGGTGAAGGGTAGGGAAGGTGGTGAAGGGTAGGGAAGGTGGTGAAGGGTAGGGAAGGTGATGAAGGGTAGGGAAGGTGGTGAAGGATAGGTAAGGTTGTCAATGGTTGGGAAGGTTGTGATGGGTAGGGAAGGTGGTGAAGGGAAGGGAAGGTGGTGAAGGGTAGGGAAGGTGGTGAAGGGTAGGGAAGGTGGTGAAGGGTAGGGAAAATGGTGAAGGATAGGTAAGGTTGTCAATGGTAGGGAAGGTTGTGATGGGTAGGGAAGGTGGTGAAGGGCAGGGAAGGTGGTGAAGGGTAGGGAAGGTGGTGAAGGGTAGGGAAGGTGGTGAAGGGTAGGGAAGGTGGTGAAGGGTAGGGAAGGTGGTGAAGGATAGGTAAGGTTGTCAATGGTAGGGAAGGTTGTGATGGGTAGCGAAGGTGGTGAAGGGCAGGGAAGGTGGTGAAGGGTAGGGAAGGTGGTGAAGGGTAGGGAAGGTGGTGAAGGGTAGGGAAGGTGGTGAAGGGTAGGGAAGGTGGTGAAGGATAGGTAAGGTTGTCAATGGTAGGGAAGGTTGTGATGGGTAGGGAAGGTGGTGAAGGGCAGGGAAGGTGGTGAAGGGTAGGGAAGGTGGTGATGGGTAGGGAAGGTGGTGAAGGGTAGGGAAGGTGGTGAAGGGTAGGGAAGGTGGTGATGGGTAGGGAAGGTGATGAAGGGTAGGGAAGGTGGTGAAGGGTAGGGAAGGTGGTGATGGGTAGGGAAGGTGGTGAAGGGTAGGGAAGGTGGTGATGGGTAGGGAAGGTGATGAAGGGTAGGGAAGGTGGTGAAGGGTAGGGAAGGTGGTGATGGGTAGGGAAGGTGGTGAAGGGTAAGGAAGGTGGTGAAGGGTAGGCAAGGTGGTGAAGGATAGGTAAGGTTGTCAATGGTAGAGAAGGTTGTGATGGGTTGGGAAGGTGGTGAAGGGCAGGGAAGGTGGTGAAGGGTAGGGAAGGTGGTGAAGGGTAGGGAAGGTGGTGAAGGGTAGGGAAGGTGGTGAAGGGTAGGGAAGGTGATGAAGGGTAGGGAAGGTGGTGAAGGATAGGTAAGGTTGTCAATGGTAGGGAAGGTTGTGATGGGTAGGGAAGGTGGTGAAGGGTAGGGAAGGTGGTGAAGGGTAGGGAAGGTGGTGAAGGGTAGGGAAGGTGGTGAAGGGTAGGGAAAATGGTGAAGGATAGGTAAGGTTGTCAATGGTAGGGAAGGTTGTGATGGGTAGGGAAGGTGGTGAAGGGCAGGGAAGGTGGTGAAGGGTAGGGAAGGTGGTGAAGGGTAGGGAAGGTGGTGAAGGGTAGGGAAGGTGGTGAAGGATAGGTAAGGTTGTCAATGGTAGGGAAGGTTGTGATGGATAGGGAAGGTGGTGAAGGGCAGGGAAGGTGGTGAAGGGTAGGGAAGGTGGTGAAGGGTAGGGAAGGTGGTGAAGGGTAGGGAAGGTGGTGAAGGGTAGGGAAGGTGGTGAAGGATAGGTAAGGTTGTCAATGGTAGGGAAGGTTGTGATGGGTAGGGAAGGTGGTGAAGGGCAGGGAAGGTAGTGAAGGTTAGGGAAGGTGGTGAAGGGTAGGGAAGGTGGTGAAGGGTAGGGAAGGTGGTGAAGGGTAGGGAAGGTGGTGAAGGATAGGTAAGGTTGTCAATGGTAGGGAAGGTTGTGATGGGTAGGGAAGGTGGTGAAGGGGTAGGGAAGGTGGTGAAGGGCAGGGAAGGTGGTGAAGGGTAGGGAAGGTGGTGAAGGGTAGGGAAGGTGGTGAAGGGTAGGGAAGGTGGTGAAGGGTAGGGAAGGTGGTGAAGGATAGGTAAGGTTGTCAATGGTAGGGAAGGTTGTGATGGGTAGGGAAGGTGGTGAAGGGTAGGGAAGGTGGTGAAGGGCAGGGAAGGTGGTGAAGGGTAGGGAAGGTGGTGAAGGGCAGGGAAGGTGGTGAAGGGTAGGGAAGGTGGTGAAGGGTAGGGAAGGTGGTGAAGGGTAGGGAAGGTGGTGAAGGGTAGGGAAGGTGGTGAAGGGTAGGGAAGGTGGTGAAGGGTAGGGAAGGTGGTGAAGGGTAGGGAAGGTGGTGAAGGGTAGGGCAGGTGGTTGTAACAAACTAGGCTGGTTGTGAGAATTATTCCAGAAGGTTCCAGAAGTTTCGTGTAGGGACCTGACCTCAACAACGCACGTTCACCTGGGGATTAGCAGGTCTGAGTCACAAATGGCGGGCGTCTCTGTTCATAGTTGCGTATAATGAATCATCCTATAGTATTCAGTAATTTAGAGAAATTAGCCTTAATTCATTTTGTATTAAAATTGTATTGTATAATATTACTGGGTACAATATCAAGAGTATTCTAATTATTGAGTTAAGTCACCATCAGTGACGTCACGAACCAGATCTAAGTTGTAAGGCGCGAGTGACCGGTGGTCATAGGTCATCAGTTGACATGTACACTATTTCTCAAAATTCAAATAACCATTTTGGGGAACGGGAACAGCTCTGCCGTTAGATGCTTGTGTAATTTAATTCCAGTAAAATAATTCAACCAGTCTGGATCAATTAAGTACAACAGAGGTTAATTGTTCCAGACTGGGTTTTTTTTCAGACTATTTTTTTTTCCGGGACTCGCCAATAGAAGGTCGCAAAATTGTCTCCTTTGGCCTAAAGTCGGCGGTACGAGGGTATACACAGTTGGTGTTTACGACCTAGTAACCTGGTGACATCAAGAAACGTCTGAGATGACGTGAGCAATGATGGAAGACGAGATTCACCTGTTCTGCAAACAAGCAACCCGCGTCTACGACCTTCTGACACCACTCCTGTTACGAGAGACACCGTTGGTACATCCAGTCCTGCTCTGCTGTGGTCATCTGCGCCGTCACGTTTAACATCAAGACTGCCGTGTGAACTGTGATTGATACGAAGGCGTGTGGACTGTCGGGAGCAAGATCAATGTCCGAAGTAACAGTATTCTATAGCTGTCACTTGGCACTCAGCACTACTACACTCTGTCGTCATTCAGGAGTACCGGATGGGAGTACAAGAGGACCAGGTATTGATGTCTACACATGGGGAGAAGCAAGATCGACACCGTCATCGTCAGCGACTACATTCAGCATCCAGCAGCGTCGATTTTTTTTTTCTCGATTATTCAATATGAACAATTGATACAAACAACAAAGTGGCTCTGAACATCTGTGTAAAGAATATCTGGACACTTTTGTTTAAATGTTGAAAAACAGATTTAGAATCACAATACTTTTTAAATGTTGAAAAACAGATTTAAACTAATTCTGGTATAATATATGAAAATTTTACTCTATAAATTGGTCAGTAATTAAAATCGAAGCCCCTGTGACATTGTTTAAGCCCAGAACAAACGGTTATGGAAAATTATGTCGTGTGCTACTTTTTCAGAATGTTTGAACACAGGAGAGGCGGACCAATATAAACATTGACACTCTTACAGTGAGTGAGAACACTTGGCTGTACAGTCAGCTGAAACCTGTGATATAGTATAGGAATTTTTTATATATATTTTTAGATACATGTAATAAACGTTAGGTGTGTTCCTTAACATGTCAAGGTTGTAATTGATGGGGAGTGGTTAGTACCCGGATGTGAACCTGATAGTTCCGTAGTACGCTCCCGGATGACTGAAAGTTCAGTCTGAAGATATAACTGTAATATTTATGTTTGAGCACGGTGTGGCCGGCTCTAGAGGACACATGGACTTTGCTAGTGAAGAGCCAAGAGAGTTTAATAGCTAGTCTTTGATGGTAGAGTAGGGACATGTTATTTAGCTATGTCAGTAAGGATAGGATGTATGTTTCCTGATGTTAGAGGATTGGTGTCAGTTGACAGCTGAGAAATTTATGAATTTAAACATGTTGATGTTGGACACTCAAATATTTGTCAAATTTTATTAGTTAGGTTAGCTTTTGTTTGTGGCATGAGTTGAATTGTGGATTTGGATACTAAACCTCGTGATTTTTAACAAATTAACAAGGTTTACTAAGTGCTTGTGCGGGGGGGTTGCAACAAACTAGGCTGGTTGTGAGAATTATTCCAGAAGGTTCCAGAAGTTTCGTGTAGGGACCTGACCTCAACAACACGCATTCCCCTGGGGATTAGCAGGTCTGAGTCACAAATGGCGGGCGTCTCTGTTCATAGTTGCGTATAATGAATCATCCTATAGTATTCAGTAATTTAGAGAAATTAGCCTTTATTCATTTTGTATTAAAATTGTATTGTATAATATTACTGGGTACAATATCAAGAGTATTCTAATTATTGAGTTAAGTCACCATCAGTGACGTCACGAATCAGATCTAAGTTGTAAGGCGCGAGTGACCGGCGGTCATAGGTCATCAGTTGACATGTACACTATTTCTCAAAGTTCAATTAACCATTTTGGTGATCGGGAACAGCTCTGCCATTAGATGCTTGTGTAATTTAATTTCAGTAAAATAATTCAACCAGTCTGGATCAATTAAGTACAACAGAGGTTAATTGTTATAACTTAAACCTTGCTAGTAACTTGGTAAAACTTAGACTATGCGGAAGGATACAATGCTCTAGTCTGGGGAAGACCAGACGAGGAGAGATCAGTGTGGACTCCAGATCAACTGGGGGAGGTCAACCCATCTCACCTCTCCCCCAAGACCAGCCCAACATCTTTAGCTGGTCAACATAGAGGTATAGTTGCTATTGTTATTTATAGGGATAGTCAACTCATTGCCGTTCAGGTCAAGTAGGGAGTGAACATATTTAGATTTTGTTTTAGTTTTCTTTTAATAAATTAATTAGTTAATAAATTGCATTTGTATTATTTCCATGTGCTTGTTATATGTACAGTATATGAACTTGTCCTGGTCACGTGGTCCACATGAGGCAGAGTTGAATTGGGCGCCGATTCTAATATCGAATCGGAATTCATCATTCCCGTGTAATTAATTTCACACTCTGAGTTTCCAAGGTCATCGGTTACTAGTGGGGATCAAGCCCCAAGGTTGATTAATTAGAATGATCGATCCAGACCTCGATCATTGCTTAGAGTTACTGGTCTGGTGGTGGCGGTGGAGGCGACTCTAGGGTTTTGCTCAAAGCCTAGGTCACGTCATACTGGTTGTAGAATCCTAAGTCGGTCAATCGTCTTAGGACCACGTGGCGTGGAGTCGGCATTAGTAAAAGTTTTGGAGTCCCTTGTAGAGAATAAAAAGTAAGAATACGGGTAGAGAGGGAAAAGAAGGAGGAAAGATAAAACGAGAACCCCTCCCCGTGTTACATGGTGAGGGGTAGTAAAGGTGGTGAAGGATAGGGAAGATGGTGTAGGGAATGTCGTTGTTATGACCACACATACACCCGTATGATCATGCTGTGGCTGGTGTATGATGCTGTCAAACTGTATAGTGTTATCCAGGTCTATTTGCCTAGTATCACAAATATTATTACATCCATCTTAATCTCTTTTTTTGACAATACTCTAGTATATATTAACTATTGCCATAATTTGTTTGAAATACCTATACATATTATGAATTATTACCAAATGCGTGTGGGGTGTTTCTTTTTTGCTTTCACGACTGCAATGCGTACGTCGCCAATGTACATGTGGCAGACGCTTCACGAAGCTGTCGGAATTAGCAGAATAGAAAATACGAGAGCAACCGTACAGGGCCTGGGAGCAAGGTCGAGTTAGAGTCCTTGAGGGTCTCTTCTCAGACTAGCCTCACCTGGTCCTGCTCCACGTTGATCGTTGGAATCTCCTCAATGATTTAACACTTTAAGGGACTCCTAGGGTCCTCATCACAATTATAGTTTGTGACTTATAGGCAACTCGGTGTTGAAGACACTTAGAGCTGAAGGCTTGTGTAATATTTGCAGTATTCAGAAGTGGTTCAACGGAAACACCGCATAAAGCTTAACAGTAGTTTATTTACTAACTTAACCACTAATACAAAGGGTGCTTGATTTACTTTAGATTGGCGTCAGCAAAGCTATGGTTATATTAGCGAGACTCTTGACGTCTGGCTAAACGACTCGTATCCACTCGTGGAGAAACACCTAACTTAACACAGTTAACAGCCAATCATTAACACGGCAACCTAACTGCCGGTATGCAAAGGGATCACAAGAGTTCCAACCGGATACTCGGTAATGGTGATATGCAATAAATCAACAACTACACTGTCAATGGGGACAGGCAATAACATGCACAATAATATTATCACACAATAACTAAATGTGTGGTGTGTGTGAAGCTCACATTCACAGACTAGTAAAATGCCGTTATACCACACAGATAAACACGCATTCATCGTCGACTCACCTATAACATGTGACAGGTATGAGAAGGTGAGAACTGTGGTTGATCCGTCAGATCAACACAGACACAATAAAACAATGACAAGATCTTGTACTTACAGATAAGGTACCTTTCCTTACTCACTCACTCACTCAGGCACATTTATACAAGCACTCGTAGGTGGCCTGACAGCTGGTTTCGCTCGTAGACACGGAGGGTACTTGCAGTAGGGCGGGCTGTATGCTTAACAGACAGACACACGCACACACACTGGCACTGGCGATGAGTAAGGTGGTGACGTCACATAGTAGTGAGGGCGGCGGCGGCGGGAGCCTCGAGGTACTGAGGTACTGGGGTACACGCTCGTGGCGGCGGCTGTGGTACCATGCAGGTACACTTGTGGTAAAGTCACACGCAGGTTACGTAGGCGGCGGCACTGCCTTAGTTCACTCTAAGTCACTCACAACGATCTTTGTCACCAGGGGTTACCTGATACCAGTCTGTTTCGCTCTGGAGATTTGTCACTTTAGGCTTCTGAATAATATATTCCCACTCGTGATTCTGGCCGAGTGTGACGTATAATCTTCAGACTCTGAGTTAACTTGACGGTGAGGAATAGACGGTGTTCAGTCTATTGGCCGGTAGACTGAACAGAACACGTCCACTTTGCTAGAGATCCCTCACAAGAATGCCTGAAGCTCAGGGCGTCTTGTGGCACACACAAGGGGATTACAATTTGACCAATGGCATTGCAGCAAATGAGCGGGAACCAATCATATTAGCTCGTTCGATGAGCAGTAGGAGAGGTGACGTCATGAACACGTCACGAACACGTCATAGCTGTTATTGTCCATCGCACCGGTTGACCCCAGAGGTCAGACGCTGCTAGCGTCTCCCCTCTCCCACGCGGGCACCAGCCATGTGCTCACTGACCCTTGGTGGCAAGTATGCTTAACTCCCTGTATCTACTTCCTGCCTGGACATACGGCGGCCTCCGTATTATGAAAGTGTTCCTGGCTAAGTGGGCATTCTGGAGATACCCAACATGCCAGGTCACTATCCAGGGTTAACAGAAATAGGAGTGTGCACAAGATCGGTGCACTGTGCACAGCAATGAGCCATTCCAGTCAGCTGTGGGAGAATCTTGAGAGAGACACTCTCTCACAATGCGTATACATTTGAGTTCATAGCAGAAGCCAAATGTCGTGTATCGTGCAACTACCATTATATGTCTATAGTATGGAATGCTATGTATTGTTGTATAGGACATGCTATGTGTATTATGATATAGAATGTATACATTTATATATATCTGATGTATTACTAGCATGTATACTGTGATCTATCAATACTTTTATTCATTTATACTTAGGAAATCCTCCCTTATCCCCCCCCCCCTCTCTGCATGGCATACCATCTCCAGTCAGTATATCCATGTCTAGTAGATATGAATTCTTCGTGTGATTGTTTATATATCATGATATATGAGAAAGCTGGATGAATGCGCAAGCCATAGATTACCTAAGAACTCTATCTGACCCGGCCAGGATTCGAACCCATGCCGTCCAGGATCACCCCTAAACATGCACAGTACCGTGACCACCGCACCAATGATCGTCTAAAAAAGACGATCATTGGTGCTGTGGTCACGGTACTGTGTACGTTTAGGGGTGATCCTGGACGATAAATTAGGTACATTTTGTTTTTGTTTTAGAATGAGGCAAATGTTGGACAGCTTTTTTAACGCATTAAGGAGTGAGTTCCATAGACTAAGTCTCTTTATTTGCATAGTGTTTACACAGATTAAGTTTGACTCTAGTAGGGAGTTTTACGACATAGCCCGTCCCCTCCATTTTGGGATGGAGTGGTTTCGGCCATGTCGAAAGTTGTGATAAGGTTGTGGGAACGTTTGGGGTAACATAGGATGTTTTTCGGGGACGTGTTGCCTGATGTACGATAAATATGGGGTAAGTAGTGTTCGAGTGAGGTGTGTATTGTTATGAGAAGGTCGAGAGAACGTGGTAAGTATTTTTTTTATTAGACGAAATTTGACGTTTTCTGTTTAAATTTAGGAAAAGAGCGATTTTCTGTAGTAAATGAGAGGACGAGATTGGTAGATGGAGAAGTGGGAGGAGAATAAAGTCTAAAGATGACGGTGAGTGGGTGAAAGGGTCATAAAGATTTTAGGCTCCGCCCCCAACTTTTTTGACAGAGGGAGCGCGATTGTGATTAGGAGCGGACGCTCTTCTAAGAGTGGAAAGAAGAAGAATGATGGGATATGGATTAGGAGGAGAACAACATAGAATACAGGAAGAATAAGGAATAAATAGGGAAGCAGCATTAGGAGGTGAGCAATATAGAATACAGGAAGAATAAGTAATAAATAGGGAAGCAGCATTAGGAGGTGAGCAATATAGAATACAGGAAGAATAAGTAATAAATAGGGAAGCAGCAGCAGCAGCAGGAGGAGCTTCACCAACAGCAGGAGGATGAGTAGTAGTAGTAGTAGCATCAAAGGAAGCGGGAGCAAGCTCACCAGCAGCAGCAGCAGGTGCAGGAGCAAGGAGCGAGGAAGTAGCTTCAGGAGGAGGGGCTGCAGGAGGTGCGGGAGTGGGCATAGGGAGACTGATGTATAACAATAATAAACTCAACCTAAAAATAAAGGAAAAGGTCCAGCAGTGGATAAGAAGGATTTTAATTAACAGTAAAATAATTAAAACTTACTTAAGCGTAGCAGAGCCGATGCGTATGGTGTTTGTCTCACAAAGGTAGAAAGCATACTGAACATTTTTCACTGTACATCACCTGTACCCTTAAACCACAAGATGACCGTTGGTTGTTGTCTCAGCCAGGCGCCCGCTTGGGCAGCGGAGCTAGGGGTGGGCCGGAAATGGTATCTGTTGACAGAGATCTTCATAATCTCCAGCACTTTGATATTATTACAGTATCGCTCAGATTCTTCTCTATTTCTAAATAAAACAAGGAGTACAGGTAA
Source organism: Procambarus clarkii (assembly GCF_040958095.1). Classification (NCBI taxonomy): domain Eukaryota; kingdom Metazoa; phylum Arthropoda; class Malacostraca; order Decapoda; family Cambaridae; genus Procambarus; species Procambarus clarkii. Next base: position 35,089,853 of record NC_091186.1, on the reverse strand, counting down.
ACAGCTATTCACTCCCTCACTTTGTTGGACCAAGCTTTCTAAAAGTGCATTCTCCACATAATGTAAGCCTTGTCTCCATCACGCGTCTGCTTGCTGGGGTGACTGTCAGCACGCTCGCACGCTCACTCGCTTAGTGGGGACAGGCCATTTCACTCGGGAAGAATATACATATATACATATATATACATATATATATATATATATATATATATATATATGTCGTACCTAATAGCCAGAACGCACTTCTCAGCCTACTATTAAAGGCCCGATTTGCCTAATAAGCCAAGTTTTCATGAATTAATGTTTTTTCGTCTACCTAACCTACCTAACCTAACCTAACCTAGCTTTTTTTGGCTACCTAACCTAACCTTACCTATAAATATAGGTTAGGTTAGGTTAGGTAGGGTTGGTTAGGTTCGGTCATATATCTACGTTAATTTTAACTCCAATTAAAAAAAATTGACCTCATACATAGAGAAAAGGGTTGCTTTATCATTTCATAAGAAAAAAATTATAGTAAATATATTAATTCAGGAAAACTTGGCTTATTAGGCAAATCGGGCCTTGAATAGTAGGCTGAAAAGTGAGTTCTGGCTATTAGGTACGACATATATATATATATATATATATATATATATATATATATATATATATATATATATATATATATATATATATATATATATACATATATTAGCTGGGATTAGCTTTTCCCATAGATGCATGGATCGATGGATAGTTTGTTTTCTTCACATCAAATGTATAATTCCATTATTTCCTTTCCTATTTCAAAAAGATAGAATTTTAGAAAACATATTAGGACTATCTTTCCAGGTAGTGATGTTTAACTTTGACCTTAATATCCTTATGCAACAGACAGATGGTTGGTTGGTTGGTCTTTACCTGCTGCTGCTGCTGCTGCTGCTGCCGCAGTTCACTGTTTTACAACCTTGCCCATAACGTTTGACCACATACAAAGGATTTAGAAGTAAACATTTATATATTTTTATTCTTTATTGTTATTAACATGCACACATGCGCATTTAATAATAATAATAATAATAATAATAATAATAATAATAATAATAATAATAATAAAAATAATAATAATAATAACAACAAGCATTATTCTACAGTCATCATTTCTTGAAGACCAGCGCTCTCTCGTTCCACACGTTGAACGCTGCTCTCCACCACCTGCAGAAAAAAGATCCTTTATATTACCTGTCAAATATTATCTCTCACCTCCCCATACACACAAACATATACATTACAATTTATTTATTATTAAATATTTATCTTACGTCTACAGTCTATCTATCTATCTATCTATCTATAACTAACCTCTCTATTAAGCTATGCGATTTCTCGGCACAATTTCTCATAGTTTTCATTCTCATTTAAGCAGAAAGTCTGCAAGCAAGAGGGCATTTTCATCCTCTCATAAGTAAATCTCATCACTTTTGCATCGTTCTTGCGACATTGTCCATATTTAAATTTTTCATCAAAGTGACGAAGGACATCCTCCAAGGTTAGACCAAAAAGATGAAAGACGAAATAAATTGCGTAATTCCCACAAACATAACTGTACAGGCTTTGCAATCTTCTTTTTATAATATATAGTTCATAATCTCGGAAGTATGACATAATCTCTTCTTCATAATGAGAATATGTTCCTATACTGGGGTTGGCATAACTGTCCAGTATAACAATCTCGCGTTTTTTATCTACACTTTCGATGACATAGAATAATATCCAGTGTCCCATTTTATTAGTAGATCCTGAGACTAGGGTATTTATTATGAACACCGCAGGTCTTCGTCTATGCAGCCTTTTCACAATTTTCCGTACATCATTACCTAGGAAACAACCTAGATAATCTACCTTCCGACCTAATTTACTCCTAATAGCTTCATTTATTTCCAAACAACTCATATTTATCCTCTAGTTTTGCAAATAACTCGTCGCTCAGCGTTAATGCTGATCACACCAGTCGTCGCTCCATAAACAAGTATGACTTTATTTCTATCTACCCCTTGCTTAAATTCCAAAGCGATCCGTAGGTTTCCACTCTTTTTAAGCGGGATAGTATCGTCTATATTCTCTGGTTGTAAATTAAAGGCGAGTATTGTTCCTCCATCTGCGTATGCGTCATAAGTCAGTACATTATCTTTATCAAAGCCTAAGGCCTGGAATGCTGTATAATATAACTTGGCACAGTTATTTGGGGAAGTCACAGCCGATATTAATAATATTAGTACTGTTCTGTTCTGAGTTAATAATACTTTACTCAACCCGCAGTTTTCTAAATAAAGAGGGTTACGATTATATGCTCCAGACACAGCCTCCATATCAAGAATTATCATATATAGACGTCCCGGTATGACTGTACCCCAAGGCTGGTCTAATGTTATCCACCGCTGCCCCGTTCCTAGGATATAAGTGTTATATAAAGTCTTATATAAAGTTTTATTAAAAGTATACATTATAGGAGAGCTGTTCTGCACCATAGCTTTATTAACAGCTGCTATCCCCGCTGGATAGGGTACTAGTTGATCAATCCAGAGGCGTGCTGATTTAATATAATATTTAAAAGCGGCATTTTCATTATCGCTGAGTATAACCCATTTTTCAGGTTGATGTTCGAGCCTCGCTCTAATGTCCACATTGTCCAAAACATATTCACTAAGCGAGGTAATATCAAGCATTAGTTTAAAGCAGGTATTCACTCCTATCGATTTCACCGCAGTCATCTTCTGCTTCTGTTCGGCCTTTGCATTAGTAAAATAAGAGGCTTCTATTTTGTGCGGATCAACAACATTAAAAAATTGCGAAAGTTTTTCATAGCGTCCAACCTTACATCCGGAAATTGTAGTCATCAACTTTATGTATGGCCAGAAAGAGAATAATGAACTTGTTTCTACTACTGTTTCGTTAAAATACACAATAGCAGATTTGAATAGCGTTTGTGATAATCCATTTACTAGCGACGCAGTTTTTGTATCGCCTATAAGTGACGTTCCATCTTCTTCAGTCAAATCTATACTTAACTCCAAAGCGATAGATGATAACTCCACCAGCTGTCCATTCACTCCCTTTATTATAAATTCCAGATAAGTGTTTGTAAACTTATTATACTGACCGGAATTCACTGGTAGTATATCTACAGTTTGTCTGCTTGCAATAGTTGATTCCACTAATCGTGGAGAAAATACTTTAGGGAAAGCCTCACTAACAGCCGCCGTATAGTGGTCTAATGGGACCTGCAGTCCAAGCACGCTACACTCAGACATGTTCTCCCTTTAAACTGTACTTGTTGACTGAGAAGAATTTATGATAACACGACAATATATTTCCTTTTAGTGTATCGTTGAATATTTACTAATTTTTTTTTTTTTCTGCACTCTCCCTCCCAGAATTTGTCTACCCACTCCTTTCAATGTTTCAACTCCTCGTTTCTTAAGAGACTGTTTAAAAGATTTGTTGTCATTATTAACATCCTGTAAGAGGTTCTAACCCAGACTAAGCGCGGCAGGGGCTAGCGTTCTCATTAAGAAGGGTGCTGCTCTTCTCGCTATCCCGCTTAAAAACGATAGTATCCCTCCACCGCGTGTATATCCTCTTCTGCTATTGAAGATCCGTATATATCCTACCCCACCACCACCTCCTCCTCTAGGAGCGGATAGTAGTAAGAATAACTCCTCAACTGAGGGGGGGAATGAAGTTGACATGCATCACTCTGAGTATTTCAGTAGAATGAGGACAGCACTACGCGAGTGAGTATTATATACCACCAACTACCGCCCGTACATGTAAGACTGCAGTAGTGCATCCCCGCTCATCAAAATGTATAGGCTTACCATCAGAGTCTCTAATAGTAATACTAACACCATCTATCATATTAGTATTAAGACGTACATATAGTTTCTTATTGTTGTCATTATCATTTAATGACAACAATAAGAGACTATACAAACTAATTGTCCGTTTAATTAGATTACATCCAAAATATTTACAGATTAGTTACCATATCTTGTAGGGACTATCTTGTCGCAATATATGCAGAGTATATCAACTCCTCCTCCAGGCATTGGTGGGAAGAGGCCTGTATTTACCACTCTAGATGAGTTTTTCGTTACAAATATATCGTAGTCACTATCTGGACCTATGCCTAACACTTTGCCAAGCCCTCCCCCGAATGATAATGCGACTCTGCATACATTTCTATATCCTCCCTCGGTGCTTATATTCTCTTCACCAACCAGCGTATTTATTTTGTTTCGATTAGAAGAGGAATCATACTTAATAAAGTTTGTTTCGTATTTCGGCGAAAATTCTTTAAACGCCTTTCCTAAAAAACTAAGTTTGGTGTTAGTTGAAAATATGTTGGCAATTTCTACATTAATGGCGTGATTAATTTATTTTATAGTTCCAGCCAAAATGTCTCTAGCTAATAAATATTTTGAATAAAAATAACTCATTCCCTTCTCCTTATTGTCGCATGTAACCCCGAATATACGCATCAGGGTCGTGATGTTTAATGACATAAAGGGACGATGGAAGAAGCAATTTTTGCAGACACATTTCGTGCGCTCTTGTCGGATCTAATTCTAGCTGATTAAATAAACGATTTTGGAAAGACCCTGGATTATTATTAGGAAATAAATGCCCATCCGGTGCGCTAGTAGCTTATATTACGTGGGTATCCATAGGTCTTTCTCCATACTCGTCTTGCGAGCAAGTAATATAACTTACACACCCACATTACATTATATATGTACTTACCTTGTTAAAATGGCAGCCAGGTTGTATTCCTCCTACTACGCAGAGGAGGAATCCTTCGAGCTGCTGCTGGTGGTTCAGTCTTCACTGCTAACTTCACTCTCTTCGTTATTGGAGGGTCGTACACTTGCTTCCCTGCAGCATCATTGCGGAATAAATCTTGCAGTGTAGAAGTCATATTGAAAAATAGCTGAACCAGAGGCAATTTCTCCGGTGAAAATATAGCTTTTTTCTGTTATCATTTTGTGAATGACGTCATTTAGTATACTCACACCGCTGACAGGCGTCAGCGGTGTGAGTATTCCATTTAGATCCCATCGTACTTCTCCTCGCTCATCAAAATAATTCAACAAAGATTTTGCATACTCATAATCTTTCACCTTAAATTTCAGATCTATTAAATGTTTGAAGAAGGGATTAGCGCTCAGCTGAGGAGGAGCAGGAGTGGGAGGGAGAGGGGGAGGAGGAGGAAGAGGGGGAGTCGTTGAAGGGGGGGGGGACATGAAGACGAGTCGAGGGCTGGCTCCGCTCCCCATTCACACGCTCCATTATTCTACCAGGTACCAGATAATACTCTCGCATATTTTTTTTTTTTTCAATTTGAGAACATCCGCGTAATTAAACTGGCGGCTATAGGCAAAATAATTGATAAAATACTTCCACCTCGTTAACTAGTTAATATCTGTTTCTTAGCTGATACAGAGGGCTTTTTGCAAGCTAATGATCGGATAAGTAATTTGTATTTTTTAGCTTCTTAACGGCCTTAGCTGGTACAGGTAAATTATTTTGTAAAAAGTTATTAAAAATTTCAGATAAACAATTTATATGAGGTTTCTTCAATTTTGCCATTAATTGCTTTCTCGAGGAATAGTTTACCTTTGATAATATCTGGATCAACTCCTTGTATTTATGAACCAGGGGTGTCTTCATTATAAACGGAGAATGTTTCCAACATCAATCCACTGATCAAATGACTTATCATAACCAGCGTATCTAACTTTATACTGTATTTTACCTCTTACTCTGCGTTTGCGCAAGACCTGTTCAGTATCGAAGGATGGAGAAAGCTGTGTAGGAGTTAATTCCTCGCTATAGAAACCTCCTTCTATTTCCTCACCATTGAAATCTTTCAGAAAGTATAATGGGATACACTGCCTCCTATCAATACGTGTCACTGTAAAGATCTCACGGGTGTTCTGCTGCTTAAAGCCCTTCTTAAACTTGGAAATGCGGTCTGATAGTGCAATACGCACAGTATTGCTGACAGCCAGACGAGAAATGATTTCTCTCTTTGTTTTGCTCGTGGTTTTATACATTAAGTTAAATTGGTCAGCGTACTCAGCAGGTGATGATAAAGCGTGTACCTCGGTAGGGGTCTTTCCTTTCAACCCCCTTGTGTGGAGAAGAATTATACATTTTTACAATTTCTGGTAAAGCTTGCATATAATTTAAAGTATTGTGGGCGGTCATATACTTGTAAAGTTTTCCCTTTAAAGTTCGTATAAACCTCTCAGCGATGGAGGCCTTAGTCTCCTGAGAAAATACGCTATATAACTTGATGTTCTTTGATGCTAGAATTTCTTCATTTGACTGTTATAAAATTCCCCTCCGCGATCTGAATTTATTTTGCGTGTTCCCTGTGAAAGAGGTTGTCATGTTCACAGAAAATGGTACCATCCGTTTTCTATGTGCGGCGGAGCAGACGCCAGAGAGAAGGTAAACAAGAACGTACAGGACGCCCGCCAAGCTTGGTAGCTACTAGTCATGTATCAGTTTAAGTAGTAAAGTCAGTAACCAAGCAATGACTTTATATCAACCCTACAATCAAGACTTCCTCAGTAACACACAAACACCACATTGGCGACGAGGATGAACTGGGAACGCAGGTATTTTGTTCAACTTCAAACAAGGAAGGAGCATGCTGTCTCGCCCAGAGGAGGAAGGAGAAGTCGTGCTGTGAGCACCATACCCAATGCTGTGTGCTAACCAATGCTTTGTGCTAAACGATGCTATGTGCTAACCAATGCTATGTGCTAACCAATGCTATGTGCTACCCCAAGCTATGTGCTGACTCAAGCTGTGTACTGAGTAATCTGAGCCAATGCTGTGTACGAAACGACGCTTTGATGTGTACAAAACCTGATGTTGTGGTTTTGAAACGACGCTTCGTGCTACAAAATTCTTCACGCTGTGAACAACTGCTGTGCCAACTGCTGTGCTGCTGTGAGTAGGAGCAACACATATACACCAGTGCTAGGTAAGAAGTCAGTTGCTGCTGTATTGTGCACTGTTGTGAACTTTTGCATTAAAATGCTTGTGTGCTTTGCAAAATTAGAGTAATTACAGTGAATTCTTAACTAACATATACAGTGCAGTAAGTGTTTAGTATTCTGAGGAACATTTTAAGTGATAAGTTACATTTATTCAGTAAAAATGGCAAATATAAATCAGTTTCCTGCATTTGATCCTGACTGTGACCAGACAAATCTGTCATAGAGGTGGGTCAAATGGCTTAAAAGGTTTGAAAATTTTTTGATAGTTTCTGACATCAAAAGTGCTGAAAGAAAGCGTGCCTTTCTACTTCATTATGCAGGTGATAGAGTTTGTGACATCTTTGACACACTGAAAGACACTGGTGGTGCCAAAGATTATGACATTGCCAAAGCCAAACTAACAGAGCATTTCAAACCAAGGCAAAATACTGCAATGGAAATTATGCATTTCAGGAGAGCCAAACAACTCTCTAATGAAACCGTTGATCAATACCACACACGTCTGCAGGGTGTAGCAGCCCATTGTGAGTTTGCTGATGTTGACAAAGAAATCAAACAGCAAATAATTGAAACATGCACATCTACACGTCTTCGTCTAAGAGCTCTAGAACTTGTTGATGATGACAGTTCTCTTACCAAGATACTGGATATGGCTTGTCGAATGGAAGATGCTGCACATGATGCTCGTGTCATGGAGTGCAGTGCCAACAACGGTTCTGCCACTGTTACTAACAGCGATGAGGTATGTAAGGTTCAGGGAGGACATCGTAATCAAAGAAGATATCATGCCAAACCTAACAGTAAATTGAGCCGAGAACCACATCACAACTGGGGTCAAGGAACAAGACTCAAGCAGTCACAACGATTCACATCAGAGGGTGTCAACAATAAATGTTACAATTGTGGAGGAGACTACCCACACCAAGATAATGTTTGTCCTGCTCAAGGTAAGAAGTGCTATGAGTGTGGAAAACTGGCTCATTTTGGTGCTATGTGTCGTTCTGCATTAAAGAAACCACAGTCAGTGAATAAAAGCACTGTACGAGGATCAGGTCATAGGGATCGAGGTGGTAAACACAATATTGCACCTCATATCCAGAATGTTAATAATGTACAAGACAACATTTCATTACAACCAGTCTCAGATGATAGTAAATGTGATTATACTCATGGAGTACAAGCAATCACAGAATGGAATGATCTTCCAAACAACCCAGAGACTATAGCATACATTGCTGGTATTTGTCTCAAAGTTCTTATTGACACTGGATCAAACATTGACACCATTGCTGAGTGCCACTATAAAAAATTTAAAAAACAGTTCCCAAAGCTTGAGAACTATAATGGCAAAGCCACTGCCTATGCTTCAAAGGTAGCCTTGCCAGTGATTGGAACTTTCACTGCAGAATTAAGTCAAAGAATGCAATGCTCATTACTACATTCCATGTTGTTAGGAATGCAAAGGAGTCTTTACTCAGTTAAAAGGCTTCAACCAAATTGGGGCTACTTCAGCTTTCTAATGCTGTAGCAGTGGAATCTGCAAACAATGTTGATGCTATTGTTGCTAAATTTTCTGATCGATTTAAATCCATAGGTTGTTATACTGATAGCAAAGTACATCTGCATATCAACCCAGATGTAATTCCAGTTGCCCAACCACATCGCCGACAACCATTCCATACTCGCAAGAAAGGCGATGCCGAACTGGATAGGCTGATGGAACTAGATATCATTGAACCAGTAACAGGCCCAACACCATGGGTAAGCCCAATTGTCACTCCACCAAAGCCGAAGAATCCAGATGAGATACGCATTTGTGTGGAGATGCGTGTTCCCAACAAGGCAATAATGCATGAACGCCATCCTACACCCACTGTAGATGATATGATCTACCGCTTGAATGGTGCAACTGTATTCAGCAAGTTAGATTTAAACAAGGGCTATCATCAGCTGGAACTTGATGAGGAGAGTCGCTTCATCACAACGTTTACAACACATCGAGGTCTGTATAGGTACAAGCGCCTGAGTTTTGGTATCAACAGTGCTGCCGAGGTATTCCAGCACATCATCAGCCAGGTATTGCAAGATATACCTAATGCTGACAACATGTCTGATGACATCATTGTTTATGGCCGTACCCAAGCTGAACACGACAAAGCTCTTCGTGCAACATTGCAACGCTTACGTGAAAAGAATTTGACGCTAAGCCGAGCAAAGTGTGAGTTCAATCAACATAAAATTGAATTCTTTGGACATGTACTTAGTGACAAAGATCTGTCTCCAGATCCTAAGAAAGTTGCAGATATCAAGAATGCTGCACCTCCTTCAACGTCCACTGAAGTACATAGTTTTCTGGGAATGGCAAACTACTGTTCTCGCTTCATTCCAGAGTTTGCTACCATTACGAAGCCTCTACGTGAGCTCCTGAAGAAAAATGCATCATGGTACTGGAGCGATATCGAGCAAAATGCATTTGATGCTGTGAAAGATGCACTAGTACAGAATGCGACTGCTGCGTATTTTGATCCATCAATGGACACTGAGTTAACAGTGGATGCTAGTCCTGTTGGTTTAGGTGCTGTTTTAGCCCAACACAAACCTGGTCAACCAGATTCCAGAGTAGTAATTGCCTACGCCAGCCGTTCTCTCACAGATGTTGAGCAACGATACAGTCAAACAGAGAAGGAAGCTCTTGCTCTTGTATGGGGCTGTGAACACTTCAATGTGTTTCTGTTTGGTGCACCCTTCACCACGATAGTCACTGACCACAGACCGTTGGAGACCATCTTCAATAATCCAAAGTCCAAACCACCAGCTCGCATTGAGAGATGGGCTCTTCGTCTGCAACCATACAACTTTATGGTGAAATACAAGCCGGGTGCAGGCAATCCCGCTGGTTACATCAGTCGACATCCTGCCAACAGTTTCACCATCACCAAGCATCAGCAAGTTGCCGAGGAATATGTACACTCTGTAACCTGTGATGCAGTCCCTAAGGCCCTCACTCTTGATGAAATCCGTACTGCAACCCTAGAGGACCCAACTCTGCAAGCAACAGTGGATGCATTGACTAAGAAAAAGTTTCCACGCATCCCACCCTCAGGAGTTGACCAAGATGCATTCAAAGCACTTGAACGCATCCAGACAGAATTAAGTGTTACGCAACAACGCGACACCGTGCTGCGAGGTACTCGTATCGTCATTCCAGCTGTTCTCCAGCAACGTGCTCTGAAGCTTGCACATCATGGACACCAAGGTCTTGTTAGGACCAAACAGCTGCTACGAGAAAAGGTGTGGTTTCCTGGCATTGATTGTCAAGCAAAGGATATGCATGATGCCTGTGTCCCTTGCCAAGCTGCAGTGGATACTTCAAGACCAACACCTCTACAACCTTCACCACTACCTGCTGCACCATGGACGGAATTATCGATGGACTTCTGTGGACCACTACCAACTGGAGAGTACTTGATGGTAGTTATTGATGATCACTCACGTTATCCAGAAGTAGAAATCATCACTTCCACATCTGCAAAGGCTGTCATCCCGAAACTCGACAAGATCTTTTCAAATTTTGGCATTCCTGAAGTTGTCAAGACGGACAATGGACCGCCATTCAATGGCGGTCAACTTTGCTGAGCATATTGGATTCAAACACCGCCGTGTGATGCCATTACATCCTCAAGCAAATGGAGAAGTTGAGAGATTCATGCAACCTCTCATGAAAGCGGTACGCTGTGCTCATGCCGAAGGACGATCCTGGAAACAAGCTATGTATGCTTTTCTCAGGAACTACCGTGCAACACCGCATGGAACACTGGGCAAGTCGCCTGGTGAACTTTTATTTGGACGTCCTATGAGAATCGCACTACCCGTCATGCCAGCCGAGGTAACGGATAAACGTCTCGCTCAGAAGGATGCACTAGCCAAGGGCAAAATGAAAATTGTTCATGATCAACGTGCAAAGGAACAATTCATAAAGGTTGGAGATACTGTTCTCGTTAAACAGAAAAAAGAGGGAAAGCTAGATATGCCGTATGATACAAAACCATATAAAGTGATTAGTGTAAAAGGAACTATGGTAACAGCGAGTAATAGAGATCATAGTATAACACGTAATATGGCTTATTTCAAAGTTATTGCAATTAGTGTAGAAAATGATGAAGTGCAAAGTCGTGCAAAAGAGAAAAAAAATGAGTTATAACTCAATAAACAATTCATCAAGGGATGTTATTGTATTTGGAGACTCTCGTCCTAAACGTCATGTTAAACGCCCTACACGATTTGATGATTAATTGTGTTCCTATGTAATGCAAAGTATTTACCTATTATGCTAAACTAAATTTAATATTGTTTGAATAATGCTGATATCTCATTCAATATTTTGTAACTTTGTATTACAGTTTCTTTCATGTTTGTTTAACATTGCATATGTATTTTTAACATTGAAATCCTTTGTGGTAAAGATTAAGTTGTTTAAATTCTTTGTGTGCTTAATTAATGTATGTATGCAATATCTCTTGATATGTTAATAACTTACTTTGTGTTAATAACTTTGTTTTGTGCTACAAGCATGGTAGACATCCTGTATTCATTCTTTTTAAAGAAAAGGAGGGATGTCATGTTCACAGAAAATGGTACCATCCGTTTTCTATGTGCGGCGGAGCAGACGCCAGAGAAGGTAAACAAGAGCGTACAGGACGCCCGCCAAGCTTGGTAGCTACTAGTCATGTAACAGTTTAAGTAGTAAAGTCAGTAACTAAGCAATGACTTTATATCAACCCTACAATCAAGACTTCTTCAGTAACACACAAACACCAAAGAGGTGAATCCAGAATTGCAGCTAAAACTTTACTCGTGCTTTTTCCATCCTTGCTTGTTAATGGTAATACTTGAGCGAGTCTGGAAAATATGTCCACACACACACTAGTAGATATTTAACACCGCCATTATGTCTGGACAGCAAGCTCATCTCGGTGAGGTCTATGGCTAGAAATACTCGCGGTTTGGGACCTAATACACGTCGACGTGAGAATTTGCGAGGGTGGGAAAAATGTAATGTATATGCATCGGAGGTTTTCAAATAGTCCTTTACATCGGAAAGAGTAATACTCGAGTTAATTAATTTAGCAGCCTTATACAACCTTTGTACACCTCCCAACCCGCCAACGGATGAAGGGTCATTATACACCCGTTCCAATACTTCTTTCTTTCTCACCATTGGTAGACTATCTCATAGGGGGGTTCGTAAACAATATTACTGCGTAATGTTATAGCGGAGTGAGTGTTCGTTGCTAGACCTACTAACAAATACCCATAAGATTTGCTAATAACTTTCTTATATAAGCTCACCAGCTTCTTTGAGTCCTCTTTCCCAAATATCTGCCGTCCTAGTGTTTCAATTTGTGAAAGGTCTCTTGATTTAACTAATATAAAATGGGAAGCGTTTAAACTGATATTCCTCGAATACTTCCCAGGGAAAAATATATTTTGTGTTATTAAAATGATAGAGACATTAAGATGTCTCCCTCTAGTAAACATGTCTGATACAATTTTAGAATTAGCAGCCTCCGTAAAAAGATTGTCATAGAATACCAAGATGTGAAAGTCGTTATCATCCCGCTCTTCCACCGGATCAATAATGGTTGAATGCTCAACCATCTTCCTTTTAATGCGTGGATCCTTCGTTAATTCAGTATATCCACCCCCGCATATAATTATAGCGTAGAACTTGTCATGGTACTTCCTTATGAGTTTAGTACATAAGAAAGGCTTTCCACTGTTTGAATTACCTGCTAAAATAATCCGAGCTGGTTGACTAAATATATCCAGCTGCTCTTCGCAGATTATATCATAGGAAGCGTCCATGTTCGATGTCCGCCAAAGACTGCTATAGCTGTAGAAAAGGGTGAGTATTTATATACTTACCACTACACAGTCTCCGTGGTGTAGTGGTAAGACACTCGCCTGGCGTTCCGCGAACGCTATGTCATGGGTTCGTATCCTGGCCGGGGAGGATTTACTGGGCGCAAATCCTTAACTGTAGCCTCTGTTTAACGCAACAGTAAAATGTGTACTTGGATGAAAAAACGATTCTTCGCGGCGGGGATCGTATTCCAGGGACCTGCCCGAAACGCTACGCGTACTAGTGGCTGTACAAGAATGTAACAACTCTTGTATATATCTCAAAAAAAAAATACCTTAATTACTACTACTTTTTATTTATATAATATTTACATAATAGCTATAGTTCTTACAGATAACAACAACAACAGTCTTCTACTATACAGTTCCACTCGGCTGAGCTAACAAAACTTAAATACTTCCTCCACCCTAGTTCTCACAGATAACATTACTCTTCTACTATACAGTTCCACTTGGGTGAGCTATTTAAACATTGTTTATCCCAAATTTGCTTGTCCATTTAAAAGAATGAAGAACAATTTGTATTTATATTACTTCTAAGCTGCATCACTTATGAACCCATCCCTGCCCTTGTGCGGCAGTGCACAATAGAAAGTTGTTTTCATACATTCATACATTACAACATTGATTGTAACCGTGATATATATGTACTTCCGCCTACAGTTTAGACCTATTGTGTTATGTATTACCCTCTGTCCTGCATGACAGTGAATACCAGCATTATCCTCACTTTAATAAGACTTAATCGAAATCCTCAGATTAGGTAAAATTGTAAATAATTTTGTCAATAAAGATGTTAATAATAGTAACTCAGCTCTCTGCCCTGCTCCAGGCTTCGTCTCAACTACTACCACACTTCACTACACTGCCGACAAGCCGACTGCTGAAACCAAGACTATACTAAATTAAAATAAAAACCACTAAACTCTGTGTCTATTCAACCAAATATGTACCTGTAAATATACGAAACAGGGCATTATATGAAACCAACATGTCTGGCAATCCACAATTACAAAATGTTTTCCTCAGCAGTTCACAAGTTACAGATGATGTGGTGGAACTACACACAGTAACATTCATTAATTTTGTGTATGAATCCACCACCACCAGGTAATATTTGTATCCATAGGTCCAGCATAATCTATATGAAGTCTAGACCAGGGTTTCCCAGTGCATGGCCAGGAAAGTACTGGAGCCTGGGGTTTCCCAGTGCATGGCCAGGAAAGTACTGGGGCCTGGGGTTTCCCAGTGCATGGCCAAGTAAGTACTGGGGCCTGGGGTTTCCCAGTGCATGGCCAAGTAAGTACTGGGGCCTGGGGTTTCCCAGTGCATGGCCAAGAAAGTACTGGGGCCTGGGGTTTCCCAGTGCATGGCCAGGAAAGTACTGGGGCCTGGGGTTTCCCAGTGCATGGCCAGGAAAGTACTGGGGCCTGGGGTTTCTGATAATTCTTTAAGCAAATGTAACAATTCTTAGTTACTTCAGCAATATCCTGGCCTATTTTTGGCCACCAAACCCAACTTCTCGCTTCTGCTTTCATAGCATTTATACCATTATGGCCACCATGCCATAATGGTATAAATGTTCCAAAATCTTCCACATCTATTACATCTTCAAATGAAAGACGAATGAAGTCATTTAGGAATGAGGAGAATTAAAAAAAATGGCGTGGCTATAACGCCTACCCTGTCTTCAAAATCCATAATCAAAGATATATCTTCAGAGACATATGCTAGTTTGGCAACACAAGAACTTCTCATAGAAATTTGTGTAAGGATTTATTCAGAACCTTGTATACCACATATGTCAGACCAATCCTGGAGTATGTGGCTCCATCATGGAGTTCATGCCGAGTCAATCTCAAGACGAAGTAAGAGAAAATTCAGATGTATGCCACCAGACTAGTCCCAAAAACTATAGATGAGTTATGATGAAAGAATGCAGGAATTAAAGCCTCACATCACTGGAAGACGGAAGAGTTAGGGGAAATATGATTACAACATACGCAATTCTCAGGGGAATTGATAAGGTAGATAAAGCCAGATAATTTAGCACAGGAAGAACTCGCACGAGGGGACACAGGTGGGAACTGAGTAGTTTCCAACTGTGTCCCACAGAGACAAGTTAACAGAAACAATGTGTTCAGTGACTGGGAAGTTAACAAATCGAATGCCCTTACATTGAATTACGAATGAATTACGTAAATTTATAACTTATATCGCTGCCATTGGCAAGGTTGCATTAAAAACATTATATTATTGAGTGCTATTATCCATTCAGTGATGGCATATTAACATTATCTAGTAATAGTTAAATAAATAACAGTCACAAATTCTTAAATAAGGACGTGGAGAAATTCATTACATCAATAATAATAGAATCATAAAAACTAGCTGGGCAGCACCTTAAGGGGCGGCCAGGCGTCGTTGGCCTGGTCAGGCGTCGCTGGTCAGGCCAGACGTCGCTGGCCCGGCCAGGCGTCACAGACCCGGCCAGGCGTCGCAGGCCCGGCCAGGCGTCGCACGCCCGGCCAGGCGTCGCTGGTCCGGACAGGCGTCACAGGCCTGGCCAGGTGTCGCTGGCCCAGCCAGTCGTGCTGGCCCGGCCTGGCGTCAATGGCTCAGCCAGTCGTCCTGGCCTGCCCAGTCGTGCTGGATACAGACTGTACGCCAAGTTTTCTTTGACTGAACCACTGTTCAAGACGCTATCCAATTCTCGTTTGATGTTGACTGGTTAACGTATTTTTCGATGTGATCAGAGGTGAAGACAACCTTTGGGGTTGGTTATTCATCTGAAGATACACACACACACAGTCTCCGACCACCTCCCCTCCCACACACAATCTCCCGCCACCTCGCCGCTGTGACGGTGTTCCCCCCCTTATATTTCTCCCACGCCTGCAGTAAGAGTCATGTCCACCTTACCCGAGCGTTCTCTACGTCGCAGGCATCAATTTGATATATGTGGGAGGATGTAATGTTCTCGGAATGCCGAGAAATTTATCAAAGGAGAGTATTTTGGCCTGTGGTTTAGGCACTTTAGGAAGCCAATATGGCGCAGGCTCTTCTGTTTTGCCGCCAAAACTGTGTGACGTCAGTGACACCAGATTGGTCACCGACAGCGACGTGGCACAGGGAGCCAATGAAAACCTCCCGTGGCGAATATGACGTCACGAAGGAAGGGGGGTCCGGTCATCGCGCAGCGTTGGCGCCATCAGTCTAAGACAGCACGTCAAGGAGGTCGGACGTGCGCTGGGGGGGTCCTGTCAGTTGGACAGTTTACCCCGTCTCCGGAGGACTTACGCATCAACCGTGGTCTGCCAACACCTGTGGGGTCTTCCTTCGTTCATGTATTGAACCGAAGAAGGAATCGACGGGGTATTGAGCAACAAGTGCTCCAGGAACAGGTGTTGTGCAAGAGTGGAGTCTAGGCAGCGACGTATGCGACGGCTGATAGCTCCACAGTGATGACATAGTGGATGAGCCAATCCTCCGTGAGGGAATCAGTCTGACACGACACGTCAAGGTGGTTGGACGTGCGAAGATTGGTCCTGTCAGTTTGACAGTTGTTTCCCGCTCCCGTGGATTTTACGCGTCACCCGAAGTCTGCCAGTACTCTGTGAGGTCTTCCTTCGTTCATGTGTTGGACCTGAGAGGGAATCGACGGGATATTGAGCAACAAGTGCTCCAGGACAGGTACTGTGCAAGAAGAAGTGAAGTCTGTGCAGTGACGTATGCGACGTCTGAGGCAGTTCACCCGGTTGTGACGGCGTAGTGGCTGGACTGAGCCACCGGGAAGTAGTGGAAGAAGAAAACTATTCGGGAATCCGAACGACTGCAGCCGAGACGTAGGCAAGCAGCCGTAGCTGGGAGGAGAAGGCGACGGCCGGGAGACCGACTCCAACCCTACAAGAAGTCGAGGAGGAGCACGGACCTGCAGTGAAAAGGCACGGAGACGACGCGTTTACGGTGGGACGTTGATTGAGTTCCTAGAGGACACGACAGTGTGTGTGTGGGGGCGTTCCCTACACGAGGCAGGAGCCAGGACCAGGAGCTACAACTCAACTCTCATTGGAGGATAGGTGGAAGTAGGTGATTCTAGTTTCCCTCCCAATTCCTCTTTAGTCAGCTATATTATTTAGCCAGAGTATTTTGTATGTCGTGAGCAAGGCTCACCTATGTCACAGTAAGGCACAAGTGTGCAGTGGGGCTACATAGAGTACCCACGATATTTATGATTATTATTGGTGTGTACAGGCACCCGGAGTAATTGATGAATTTACTGTGTTGATAACGTCTCTCATGAGATGTTGATAAGATCATTTAGTGAGAGAATATATATATAATTATGCCAGTGTTTGGAGTTAGGCTATGTGCCCAGTAACTATGTTATTACCATTATTGATGTCTGTCTCATCCATATATATAGATATGTCTATGCTCGTGTATTGAATAATCATTCATGTGTGCAGTGATTAATTGTGTTATCGCCCACGAAAGGAATTACTGAGAACTCCAGTAATATATACTTGCATACGTTATCATTAAATGAAGGGCAGTGTGTGATACCATGACAGTGAATTATTGTCACCGTTAATATAGAAATGTTTGATTGAGCCCAAGATCAGTGCAGCGAAGTGTTGATGTGCTATTGTCGCGAATATTGTGTGTTCGAACTTCTAGTGATCTTTGAGAACTTAAAGAAATTGGCGCGTCACGCCACAAGCAAACAGATAAAATAACATTCGCGTGGGGGGTAGTCGCCCAGCTGATTTTGACATTGACGAGAGGGGGAGCGTTGCCGGCTTGGTGAGTTCATATTATATGTGTGGGAACAAGCGGCTCCCGCCTGAAACAGCCGTTTGCTTATTGATATAATCTGATGATGTCTTTGAATGAGTTTTAAGTAAAATACAAAATACATTGGTGTTTATATCATCCCCTCCATATTTCTTGTGGCTATATAATACCTGAAAGCAGAGAGCGATAGAAGTAAATACCTGCCTGATATCAGATCTATTGAGTGTGTCCTTGCCACTGTTACCACAATTCAACAAACCCACTGACGTGTTACTGGACACCGAAAACACCAGTTGGCGACCTTGTGGTTAGTAGTAGAGCCCTATGACGGGGCGGGCATACAACAGTTAAGTGAACAAGTTGTGTTCCCACTCCTTCTCGATCAGAGGCCAGTTGGGATTGACTGGGATACTCTCCTGGCGTACAGTGGCGCCGCGAGGATAGAGTGAAGACCCGCAGGGCTACGGTGAGTGACCTTGAGTGTACTGTTACTCGCCCCTTTCCCCTCTCATTGGAGGTAAACCCCGACACCGCCCACACACAATCCCCTGCCACCTCCCTGCCAATACAATCCCCCGCCCACATACAATCTCTCACCACCTCCTCACCCACCCACAGGCCCGAACCACCTCCGCACCCACACCCCATGACCTCCCCACACAAGAGATGGTTATTCCAGGCTGCGAGGGGGTTCAGAGACTTCATAACAGGTACCATGACGATGGGAGGATCAAGAGTAGTAGTAGTAGCAGTGATATATGACCCACCACCAAATGACAGAAGACCCAGGCAAGAGTACGACAGAAACAACATGACGGTTAACCCCATAATTGAGAGAGCAGCCGCTGCTGCTGCAGCAATCGATCCCATCTACTCATCATGAGGGACTTCAATCACGGAAGGATAGACTGGGAAAACAAGGAACTGCGTGGAGGTGTGTAAACATGGGGAGCTAAACTGTTTGAAATGGCGACAAGAAACTTTTTAAGCCAGCATGTCAGAGAAGCCACAAGAAAGAGATGCAATGATGAACCAGCGAGACTCGACCAAGTATTCACTCTGAACGACTCAGACATATCAAACCGTCAGATGAAACCGACTAAATCGGTTTCGAAGCCCCCGTGGGAATGAGTGATCACAGTGTACTGATGTTTGAGAACCTGGTCGAAGTAGGGTAAAGGTACTCAAGGAAAGGCCCGCAAAACACAAGGCTGGCATTCCGGATGGGAAACTATGCAGACATTGGATGACATTAGATGGGTAAGGTAGGTTACAGGGAATTTATTAGGTATAGCTTCGTTTTTATCTTAAACTGGTTGAGAGAGGTACAGTCTTTAACATGGATGGGAAGGTCATTCCACAATCTGGGTCCCTTGATTTGTAGAGCATTTCTAGTTTGATTAAGTCGTACTCTAGGAATATCAAAACTGTATTTATTTCTGATGTGGTGCTCATGGGTTCTGTTACAACCTTCTATGAAGCTTTTGAGGTCAGGATTGGCATTACAGTTTAGCGTTTTATATATGTATAATACACATGAGAGAATGTGCAGTGACTTAATGTCTGTAGCGAGTAGATTATCCCAATAATATACTCGCTCCAAATGCATTGTTAATATTCCTGTCAACCTTTGGAGATGAATGAGGTGAGGCGTTGCCCGGGCAACACGGTGAGGTGTTGCCCGAGCATATAAGCAGCAGAATAGCAAACATTAACTAGTGTTTTAAAACATTAACTAGTCTACTTTCAAGTGTGGTCTAGAGCAGACACTTGCGAGATACTGTACCGACGCTCAGTGCGCTCAACTCACACCAAAGTATCACCTGTGTGCTTCTGTATATTCGACCAAATATATATATAGTATCTTAGTGTCTGTGTTTATTTGTCACCATACTTTACGTAACAATAGAACCATTACATGTCTAACATATTCAGAGATTTGAGTAGGGGTACCGAGTGATGTCTGGGACCAGAGTTGGATATTGTCCTAATAGCAGCTTTGTGTTGAGTAATTAGAGGACGTAAATGATTTTGGGTAGTAGAACCCCAAGCACAAATACCTTAGTTGAGGTATGGATAGACGAGGGAGTAATAGAGAGTCACCAAGGCAGGGCGGGGTACATAATATCTGATCTTAGAAAGAATGCCAACAGTTTTTGAAACTTTATTTGATATATTTAGAATGTGGCCCTGGAAATTCAGTTTGTGGTCAATGAGAATGCCAAGGAATTTGCCATCTAATTTGTTACAAATTTGGGTATTGTTTATTTTGAGATTTATTTGATTAGAGGATTTATTGCCAAACAGAATATAGAAAGTTTTGTCAATGTTAAGGGTGAGTTTGTTGGCAGTTAGCCAAAGATGGACTTTATTTAGCTCAGTATTTACTGTGGCATTTAGAGCAAGGGGGTCAGGACTGGAGTAAATGAAGGTTGTGTCGTCAGCAAATAGAATTGGTTTGAGGTGTTGGGAGGCATTTGGAAGGTCATTAATGTAGATGAGAAAGAGGAGAGGGCCAAGTATGCTGCCCTGAGGAACACCAATGTTGATGGGTAGGGTGGGAGAAATTGAATTATTCACAGAAACATACTGGAGCCTGTCAGTAAGATAGGATTTGAGGTATTGCAGGGAGTGCCCTCTGAATCCATAATGATGTAGTTTAAGAAGAAGGTTTTGGTGGTTGACAGTGTCAAAAGCTTTACGCAGGTCCACAAATAACCCAACAGGGAACTCATTTTTATCAAGAGCTGTATGAATCGAGTTAAGCATATTAATAAGTGCATCGTTAGTGCTATTTTTGGGTCTGAAGCCATATTGGCAAGGGCTAAGTATATTGTGTTTGGCTAGATAGGAGTAAAGCTGCTTATAGATTAGTTTTTCAAAAATTTTTGACAAGTTTGGGAGGATTGATATAGGTCTGTAGTTGTTGACATCTGTGGGATCACCACATTTGTGGACAGGCGTCACTCTCGCTTTTTTTAGAACATCTGGAAAGGTTTGGAGTTCAAGTGACTTGTTGAAGAGCAATGCAATAGCAGGGGCTAAAGATCTGGAGGCTTTTATGTAAATTAAAGTTGGTATCTCCTCAAGGGTACTAGACTTGGTTTTAAGGGAAAGGATTATCTCATTGACGTCAGTGGAATTAATAGGCTTTAGGTACAGAGACTGTGGATAGTTACCTGTGAGATAGTCCTTAACGTCAGTACTGGAAGATGGAATATCATTTGCAAGGGATGACCCAATGGAAGGGAAGAACCTATTGAACTCAATAGCAGAATCTGAGGCTGAAAGCTGACCATCGTTATTGGAAAGGAGTGTTGGTTTGTTATTTAAAGTCTTCTTTGATCCCAATATTTGTGAAATTGTGCTCCAAGTTTTTTTAATGTTGCTCTTTATTTGGGTAAATTTATCTTCATAGTATTTAGTTTTGGCTCGTCTAATTATCTTAGATAGCAATAATGAGTAATTCTTTGAGAATTCTTTGGAGACAATTCCTAACCTATACTTCTTCTCATGGTCATGTTTTTTATTAATGGATTTAAGTATTCCCTTTGTAAGGCAGGGATTGTTAAGCCTTTTGGTTGTGATTTGTTTTGTAAGCATAGGACAGTGGGTGTTATAAAGGCTAAGAGTTTTTTGAAGAAAAGATTGCACTGCTAGGTTGATGTCCCCTATGTTACCTAACTCGGACTCCCAGTTGACATTATCAGCAGCAGTTATAAAATTATCTATAGCAGTTTCATTGTGCAGCCTAAAACTTAACTCCCTTGACTCTAGTGGTGGTTTGCTAATGTTAGTTAAGAGAAATGTGGGGTCTAGTGCTATCGGTGATTATACCTGAAGTAAGCGGAGAGGTTATGTTTGTCCAGATGTGATCTAGAGTCGTGGCAGTACTATCAGTGATTCTAGTAGGTCTAGTGATTAAAGGTATGAGGAAGCAGGAATTCATACAGTTGAGGAAGCTAACAGCAGTAGGATGTTCAGGCTCACAGAGGTCAATATTAAAGTCCCCTGCGATTATTAGATGGTTTTTGTTCAGTCTGTTATCGAGTATTAGATTTCTAAGGTTTGAGTTGAATTCGGTCACATCAGTGTTAGGAATTCTATAGACTGCACCCACAGACAGGACAGACTCGGCACCCTTGACTCTGAAGCTGGCGAAGATATACTCCCCACAGCAGTCTCTAGTTTTAATTTCTTTTAAGCATGTTAGTTCTTGGTGGTAGTAAAGAGCAGTGCCACCACCTCTCTGAAGTTGACGACAGTTGTGAATTGCCGAGTAGTTAGGCATGTTAAAGAGTTGAGTAGTATCCTTTTTCAACCATGTTTCAGTAAGTATAATAAAAGAGAATTTGTTGTCAATACTTTCAATCAAGGCACTAACATCATCGAAGTGTTTACCTAGGGATCTAACGTTCAAGTTGATTACAGAGATATTATGATTATGAGTTAATACATTGTTTACATCATGTGCTGAAAAATATCTGCAATTTAGATCATTAAAGTGATGACTGTCATAGATAGTGGATAAGAGGTTTAGTTCTGGGTCTATACTTGTCTGCATAAAAAAGCTGATTGCAGGAAAACAATGCAAGAAAGGCAAATTACAAAGTAGAATTAAGCTATAAAAGGGGGAAAAATTTGTAAACAATACTGTACAAAACAAACACAATATGAACAACAAAAGAAAAAAATGAGGTAGCTTACAAGGGGCTTACAGGGTTACTATAGCAACTACAGGATGGGTATATTGTCCACTACCACCTGTTAGGTGGGTAAGGGGTCCAATACCACCCACAGGATGGGTATGAGGGTCACATCCACCCACAGGATGAGTATGGGGATCACATCCACCCACAGGAAGGGTATGGGGTCCAATACTACCCACAGGATGAGTATGGCGTCCACTACAACCCACAGGATGGGTATGGGGCTCCAACCACCCATAGAATGGATATGGGGCTCCAACCACCCATAGCATGGGTATGGGGCTCCAACCACCCACAGGATGGGTATGGGGCTCCAACCTCCCATAGAATGGGTATGGGGTCCAATAACACCCACTGGATGTGTATGGCGTCCATTGCCGCGTGTAGATATTCAAACCCCAGTTGGAAACAGACCCAACTATAGGATGGGTTAACCCAAGTATCATGCTTCCAAAAGGGTCGCCCAAGTTGGAAAAGACGAACGCTGAAAGAATATTGTTGAAAACATCTTGATAACTGATTAAACCAAAATTATTTATTAGTCAGAAGAAAGACAGCAACGCCATCTATATGTAAAACCTCTACCAGACAAAAATTTTAAGTAAAACCGAAGATATTTGTAGTTGTATAAAAGGGGCAGTTTTCATCGCTCGTCGAGCTCTAAAACCGCAGCATTCATCTCAAAACCATGCCTATTTCACGCAGATTCCTTAATAAACGTAAGAGTTTTATATGTCACAAGAAAGACAGATATATAAGCTTCGTTCTAAATACCTTACCATGGGCATATTTAAATTTAAAGCGAAGATACGTGTACTTTTATAATAGCAGAGCTCCGACTCCGGACAGATCGATCGACGGAGCAACTCTCTCTCAGAACAATGCTTATTTCACGTAAATTTGTAAATAATCGTAAATTTTTTATATGCCTCAAGAAAGATAGGAATATAAGGCTCATTTTAAACACTTTATCATAGACATAATTAAAGTTCTAATGAAGATTCATGTATTTTAATAATCGCCGAGCTCCGACCCCCGCATAGACTGAGCGACAGAGCAACTCTCTCTCAGAACAATGTTTATTTTACGTAAATTCGTTAATAAACACAAATGTTTTATATGTCTTAAGAAAGATAGAAATATAAGCTTTATTTTAAATACATTACATTAGACATATATAAAGCTCAAGTGAAGATATATATGTTTTTATAGTTTCGTTCAGTAGCTTTTCGGTCATGGAGTGCAGACGCCTACGCACTTGCCAATATGTTAGTAATTAACAAAGATTCGCTAATAAAGCCTAAAATATTACATGCCTCCAGAAAGACTGAGCTATAATCGTTACTGTGAGTGCACCAAATGAAATATATCATGTTGGAGACCAATGATATAGCAATTTTAATTTAAGTTTCGACTCCCGCCCGGGCGAGAGAGATGGGGCGACTCTCGCCCCATCTATTGGAGATTCTGTCCACTAAAGACCCAAAGCTACTCAAACCCTCCTAGCATTACGTCAGCAATGAAGTAATATGGTATATTTACTCACTATAATGTGGATGCTGGATGCAGAACATGAGAAAACATAATTTTACTCTGAAAAAAATATAATTTCATAACAAAATAAGATGTAAATATGTAATATCAAAGGAAGTCGATGGTCCAAGCAACAATGTCGTGGAGCGACTTATCCAAGATATATTGCTCTCTGGAAAGTGTTTGCTGGCATATCAACCTTCTGTACACAGTGATCCAGTCGTCGAACTTCTCTGCTCAAATTATCGCAAATTTAATTTATGATGTTAACAAGTAGAATGAGTATTTTTAATCAAATCTAACGATATTAACAAGTAGAATGCGTATTTTTAATCAAATCTAACATAACTAGCCAGAAAACGTTAAAGATTATTTAAAAATTACATGGCTGGAAGTTAAATCAACTCCATAAAACAATATTTTTGTTATAGATACTAATCGTTATTTGTTGGTATGTGTTCGCTACTTAAACTATCATGTACTGTATTTATGTAAAATCCCCCTGTTTCTTCGCACATGGAACACGGAACCTTACACGCTCTCTGATTTACTGTTTAATAGAGATTCACAAATAAAGCTTATGATTGTATACGTTATCAAAAAGGCAGTGACAAAGTCATTTTTGCGTTTTAATCACAGAGATTAGATCTTATTGAGATAGGAAAGATATTCATATTTTAAAGAAGGTTTTTGAACCATCGCTCTCCCTATTGATAGAAACTAACTTTTTTTTTGTTATTATTAACAAGCTTAGGTATACACAGCAATGTGCTGCTACCCTATTCTATATGAAAGATTACACAGTGTATATAAAAAACTAGCTATAAGTTCATCAAATATTCCCATCTCACAGGATGGTTAGTTATGTATGGAATCAGGGGATAAAATACCAGCCTCAATAAAAAAAAATCAACTGTGACTACCAATCAGGTGAGAACATAAAATATAAGGCTGGGGCCGGATTCAGGAAGGTACTTACGAAGGTTTTTCCTCTTAGCTAAGAACGTTTTTCCACTTAGCGCCTCTGTGGCTGCTACGTCCGTATTCAAAGAGCTACCCTAAGTGGAAAAACCTTCGTAAGTTCATTCCGGGATTTAAGTGTGGTTTCGACCACTCGTAGCTTTACGTAAACTGGATATAAGGCATTTTTTCTCTACTACATAACACTGGGATCGATTTATGATATTGGAACATGACCAAAATATTATAGCTGGTGAATCTAGTGAAGAAGAGTCCTTCGTGTTAGTTATATATGCATTCTCTGCTTGAAACTTGAAGTAAATATGTGTTTGATGATAGTAGAATTAGTTTTATAATAGCAAGATATTATACCAGTAGTTATTAAGTAAATAAACACTGGTGAACATGAAAAATGAGAGGTGGTGGTGAGCCCTGCCTGATGGGATCATTTACTATCACCAAATGCCCCTGTTCACCTAGTAGTAAGGGTGTACCTTAGCTATAAATACCCATTTCTAATTTATTTAGTTTGGTTTTATTTTGAAATTAAATCTGGGTGAGACATAAAATATGCTGCACAAATGATGTCAGGTAAGGAGAAGGGTAAAAATGTCAAAAACTTTGTTCATTGTATACTTAAAGCTATAATTATGACTATATTGATTATTAAAAAAGAGAGAGGGAAGTAGGGTCCAAGACCTCTTCCTGTTATACAATTTGGGTGTGGAACAAGTAATTATCAAAAGAAGGCACCATGCCGGGAAGGCTATGTAGCAGTAAGGCAGTGAGGTGAGGCAGCTACTTATTTGAGAAATGCTTATTTTATTTACCTTATAAGCTGAGGCAACTTATTTTATTTGAGGAATACTCAGCTGATTCCTCTACATTTAGCATGGAACAAATTTGTGTCCAAGACCTCTTCCTGTTACTCAATTTGGCTGTGTGTAACCAAACTAGAAGTGCTCTACAAATCAAGGTACCCAGAATGTGGAATGACCTCCCGAATCATGTCAAAGGCTGTACCTCTCTCAACCAGTTTAAGAGTTAAACCAAGTACTGCCTAATTAACTCCATGTAACCTAACTTACCTCCTAAATGTCAACCCATGTCTTGCTATTTTTTAAACAACGCTGTTCACCAACATGTGCAATTGCTGATTTATGCTATGTTAACCCAACTTTTTGTATTTTTTATTCCTTCTTTCAACACAATTTATACCTAATCCCGATTACTATTAAGTTTTAGTCTGTCTTTTTTCCCCCACACCTTGCCCGAAATGCTATGAGTATTAGTGGCTTTAGGTTTTGTATGTACTAGCTCTGTCTATAAATCCAACATTATGTTTGTAAATCAACTGTATGTACTTTTCCTGAATAAAATGTATTTATTATTTATTTTTTAATCAGTAAGTATTAAAAGAAGGCACCAAGCTGGGAAGGCTATGTAGCACCATTGTGTGTAACAATAAACCAAATTTTTTTTTAACAAATAATGCACCTGTATGGTAAAACAAATCCTGTCAGCTGTAAAAATATTGATGCAGTTATTTAAATGAAAAATATAATGAAAGAAATATTACTGGTTTATTTTTATCCTATCTTTTTGTACTGTACAGTATATCCAAGGAAGTGAAAAATTGAGACATAATGCACAATTTAATGAATGATTAGCATGGATTAACAGTTCAAAAGAAATATGACTATTACATATCAACATGAGATCTTAATGATCCATGGTCAACATGATTTAATAAGGATAATACAGTACTGAATTTGTAATAATACAAACTATAATTTAAAATCTTTATTACTGATTTTTTTTATTAAGAAGATTAGGTATACACAGCAATGTACTACTACCCTATTGTATATGGAATATTACACAGTGTAGATAAAAAACTAGCTATAAGTTTATCTAATACTCCCATCTCACAGGATGGTTAGACATACTGTACATGGAATCAATTTAGAAAATACCAGCCTCAATACAAAAAACAAATCAACTCTGACTAAAAAACTCTAAGCAATTTTCACAAGAGGTAAGCACTGAATCATGGAAACATTATATTATAATTACTCTTACCAGTTTCTACCAGACTCCTCTCAAACAATGTATTTTTAAACATGTTTAGGTATACACAGCAATGTGCTGCTTCCCTATTCTGTATAAAGGACTACACAGTGTAGATCAAAAACCAGCTACAAGCTCATCCAACATCATCACCTCACAGGATGGCCAGTTATACATGGAATTAGGAGATAACAAAATACTTAATGCTGATCTATTAGCCCCCACTGGCAAAATCTGGGTGCAGCACAAGAATATCTTCCAATATTCCTGAGTGTATGAAGTAATTACAGAGCTCAAAATACCTTATACCATTTGGTATGAAGTCACTGATAACAGGACAATCACAGATATAGTGTTGGAGAGTATGTTCTCTCAAGTAGGACTGAAAACAGATGTTTTTTTTCCACTAAGAGGGCTATAAACTCATGGAACCACCTACCCGCTGAAGCCGTAAATGCCAAATTCCAGCTAAAAAATATCATTAAGACAATTGGCAGGCCCTTTAACAAGCCGCCAGCTTTCTGTCCTCTTCGAGGCCACTAGATAGTTAGTGGCCCTTGGGTAAATTCAGTAAATATATACAATAATTGTCAGCGCATCTTCCGAGCAACAAGGACAGCTACACAGTATCTCTTAGAATCACGTAGCTAAACAGACACGAATTTCCCGTCAAAGAAGGAATAATTTAAATAGGGAGATTGAAGAAATCGAGCGGAAATTGAAACACTCATATGAAACTGAAGAAAGGCAGTTAGAACAGAAAGCCATTCATGAAATAAAGAAAAATCCAAAATATTTCTTCTCATATGCGAAATCAAAAGCAAAAACCACTGCCAGTATTGGACCTATTCGTACAAGTGAAGGTTCATACACGGAGGATGACAAAGAAATTAGTGAAATCCTAAAAAAGCAGTATGAGGACATGTTTAGCACTCCAATAAACAACATGAAGGTGGAAGATCCAGACAATTTCTTTATGCGGGATATTCAAACCCCTGTAAATATAACTGATATAAACACGAGCGCACTAAATTTTGAAAAAGAAATTGAAAACATGCCCATGCACTCGGCCCCAGGTCCAGACTCATGGAATTCAATATTTATAAAGAAATGCAAAGTGCTGGTAGCACAGGCACTCAGGATAGTATGGAGGAAGAGCTTGGACACGGGGGAGATACCAGATGCACTTAAAGTAGCAGACATAGCCCCTCTACACAAGGGAGGGAGCAAAGCATTGGCAAAAAATTATAGACCAGTTGCACTAACATCGCACATCATAAAAGTATTTGAGAGAGTGATTAGGAGTCAGGTCACCAATTTCATGGAGACCAATGACCTTCACAACCCAGGCCAACATGGATTTCGAGCGGGAAGATCGTGCCTCTCACAGCTACTTGAGCACTACGACAAAGTCACTGAGGCATTAGAAGAGAAACAGAATGCTGATGTGATATACACGGACTTCGCAAAGGCTTTCGATAAATGTGACCATGGCGTGATAGCACACAAAATGAAGTCAATGGGAATAACCGGTAAAGTAGGACGCTGGATACTCAGTTTTCTGTCAAACAGGACTCAGGGAGTAACTGTCAACCATATAAAATCTAGTCCAAGTGCAGTGAAAAGCTCTGTACCTCAGGGTACAGTCCTTGCACCGCTGCTTTTCCTTATTCTCATATCAGATATAGACAAAAATACAAGTCACAGCTTCGTATCATCCTTTGCAGATGACACAAAAATCAGTATGAAAATTACCTCGGCTGAGGACATTGAAAAACTTCAAGCTGATATTAATAAAGTTTTCGACTGGGCATCAGAAAATAACATGATGTTTAACAGTGATAAATTCCAGGTACTCAGGTACGGTAAAAATGAGGACCTTAAACATAATACAGAGTACAAAACACAATCAAATGTACCCATAGTAGGAAAACAGCAGGTAAAGGATTTGGGAATAATAATGTCTGACGACCTAACGTTTAAGGAGCATAACCAAGCAAATATTGCGAAAGCTAGAAAAATGATAGGATGGATTACGAGAACTTTCAAATCATAATACCAGGGAAATCCAGGGATTCCATCACAATGGTTGTACTTTTCAAGTCACTTGTGTTGTCCCGTCTTGAGTACTGTTCAGTACTCACTTCCCCCTTCAGAGCAGGAGAGATTGCTGAAATAGAGGGAATACAGAGAACATATACGGCACGCATAGATGCAATAAAGCACCTAAATTATTGGGATCGTCTCAAAGCCCTCCAAATGTACTCACTAGAAAGAAGACGAGAGAGATATCAAATAATATACACCTGGAAGATACTGGAGGGCCAAGTACCAAATCTACACAGTAAAATAACAACGTACTGGAGTAAACGATATGGAAGAAAATGTAGAATAGAACCAGTGAAGAGCAGAGGTGCCATAGGCACAATCAGAGAACACTGTATAAACATCAGAGGTCCGCGGTTGTTCAACGTCCTCCCAGCAAGCATAAGAAATATTGCCGGAACAACCGTGGACATTTTCAAGAGGAAACTAGATTTATTCCTCCAAGGAGTGCCGGACCAACCGGGCTGTGGTGGGTATGTGGGCCTGCGGGCCGCTCCAAGCAACAGCCTGGTGGACCAAACTCTCACAAGTCAAGCCTGGCCTCGGGCCGGGCTTGGGGAGTAGAAGAACTCCCAGAACCCCATCAACCAGGTATCAACCAGGTAAACAACAAATGTAACATATTTGTTTACTACAATGTCGGTGCTGGCTGTAGAAGTTGAAAAAACATTGTTTTACTTCGAAATATACTAATTTTATAAGAAAATTCGACGTAAATAGGAGGCAGTAGAGCTCCGATAAGCCAGCGCTAAATCTTCAATATGAAGAATGTTGCTGCTCTCTGATTGGCCAAACGAAACACAGTAGTGACCTCTATCGGCAGGCAGGTGAACCAACAATTTTCTTCCTAAGTATACCTTATTGAATCGTACCTAAGCATCTTCTTAGGGCGCACTTAGGAACCTTCGTAGCAAACCCACTTACGAAGAAATACACAGAGCTTCCTGAATCTAGGTCCTGATCTATTAGCCTCCGTTAGCAAAATCCGGGTACAGCATAAGAATATCTTCCAATATTCCTAAGTGTATGAAGTAATTACAGAATTCAAAGTACCTTATACCATTTGGTCTGAAGTCACTTAAAACAGGGCAATCACAGATATAGTGTTGGTGAGTATGTCCCAGCTCTTGTTCACATAGTTTACAATTGTAATATTCACCATTGGGGGCCATTTATTACCTGCACCCACCTGCGATACATATCGATATCCTAGCCTAATTCTGGCAATTACAGTGTCACACTGTCATTGTGACACTAGTGGAAGTTTTATGCTGTCCGTTCATATAATTCTAGATTCTAAACATGTTTAGTTCATCAATTATGCACCCCATATATCATCTTGTGGGCGGTAGTGGAAAAGGTTACAGAGGCACATAAACATGTCATAGCTCTTTATACTCTTGCTTTCTGGCTTTTGTGTGTCAGTGACTGCTCTTCTGTCTTCCCTAATTACCTAAAATATTGCGGCTTTGACAGAAGAGATTGGAATGCCCATATCCCATTCAACTTCAGGCTTATCACATTAATTTTAGCTGCCTTGTTTGTGTCATCATGCTGGACAACACCTATATGAGAAGTTATCCATACAAATGAGACTTTGAAACTCCTACTGTTTGCAATAATAATGTTGTTTATAATGGATGTTACAACTACAACCTTTTGAAGATCAATGCTAATTTTATCTAGATAATGTAATAAACGAAAGTTTTCTATGTCAACAGAAAGGCACAAATATAAGCTACACTTTAAATACTTGTCATAAATATAACTGAAGTGAAAGCGAAGATATATGCATTTGTATAGCTACTTGATACTGTACAGTTACTTGATGGCTTGCTCTAAGAGTGTGAAGCCCTTCACACCAGCCTATAAATTGTGTAATTTATTTCCATATATGCTAATTAACCTTAAAATCTATATGTCAGAAGGAAGGAAGATGTAGACGTTAATGTGACAACATTTCAAGAAATATCTCTCTCTCTAAAGTTAAATAATACAATCCTATCGCCGGTGTTCGGACACATGAAAGCTACTTAGGTATCAGTGGCCAGCCAGGTGGAGATCACAGGCTTTACAATACTGATAAATTATGTAATTCACAGAGATACGTTGATAAACATTAATGTTTTATATTTTATTAAAAATACAGATATAAACTTTGTTTCATACGTTAAATGTAACAATATTTCAGTATATATTATATAAGCATCGTATATATAATTCAGTATATACCATATATACCTTCTGAAGATAAGAACATAAGAAGAACATAAGAACAAAGGCAACTGCAGAAGGCCTATTGGCCCATACGAGGCAGCTCCTATTTATAACCACCCAATCCCACTCATATACTTGTCCAACCCGCGCTTGAAACAATCGAGGGACCCCATATCCACCACGTTATGCGGCAATTCGTTCCACAAATCAACAACCCTGTTACTGAACCAGTATTTACCCAAGTCTTTCCTAAATCTAAACTTATCCAATTTATACCCATTGTTTCGTGTTCTGTCTTGTGTTGATACTTTTAATACCCTATTAATATCCCCTTTGTTATGTCCATTCACCCACTTGTAAACCTCTATCATGTCACCCCTAACTCTTCGCCTTTCCAGTGAATGCAACTTAAGCTTTGTTAATCTTTCTTCATATGAAAGATTTCTAATTGGGGGAATATGTATTAATATACGAAAGTACTTAAGGAAATTCCTGTTTCAATTCTTCCTCCGTGGTCTGACACTGTCACATTTTTCATTACATGTTAATTTTCGTGATTTACACAAAATATAAGAACATAAGAACAAAGGTAACTGCAGAAGGCCTATTGGCCCATACGAGGCAGCTCCTATTCTATAACCACCCAATCCCACTCATATACTTGTCCAACCCGTGCTTGAAACAATCGAGGGACCCCACCTCCACAATGTTACGCGGCAATTGGTTCCACAAATCAACAACCCTGTTACTGAACCATTATTTACCCTAGTCTTTCCTAAATCTAAACTTATCCAATTTATACCCATTGTTTCGTGTTCTGTCCTGTGTTGATACTTTTAATACCCTATTAATATCCCCCCGGTTATGTCCATTCATCCACTTGTAAACCTCTATCATGTCACCCCTAACTCTTCGCCTTTCCAGTGAATGCAACTTAAGCTTTGTTAATCTTTCTTCATATGAAAGATTTCTAATTTGGGGAATTAACTTAGTCATCCTACGCTGGACACGTTCATAAGAACATAAGAACAAAGGTAACTGCAGAAGGCCTATTGGCCCATACGAGGCAGCTCCCATTCTACAACCACCCAATCCCACTCATATACTTGTCCAACCCGTGCTTGAAACAATCGAGGGACCCCACCTCCACAATGTTACGCGGCAATTGGTTCCACAAATCAACAACCCTGTTACTGAACCAGTATTTACCCAAGTCTTTCCTAAATCTAAACTTATCCAATTTATATCCATTGTTTCGTGTTCTGTCCTGTGTTGATACTTTTAATACCCTATTAATATCCCCCCGGTTATGTCCATTCATCCACTTGTAAACCTCTATCATGTCACCCCTAACTCTTCGCCTTTCCAGTGAATGCAACTTAAGCTTTGTTAATCTTTCTTCATATGAAAGATTTCTAATTTGGGGAATTAACTTAGTCATCCTACGCTGGACACGTTCAAGTGAATTTATATCCATTCTATAATATGGCGACCAAAACTGAACTGCATAATCTAAATGGGGCCTAACTAGAGCAAGATATAGCTTGAGAACCACACCAGGTGTCTTGTTACTAACGCTGCGATTAATAAATCCAAGTGTCCGATTTGCCTTATTACGAACATTTATGCATTGATCCTTTTGTTTTAAATTCTTACTAATCATAACTCCCAGATCCCTTTCGCAATCCGACTTCGCAATCACAACACCATCTAGCTCGTATCTTGTAACTCTATCATCATTACCTAACCTCAGAACTTTACATTTATCAGCATTAAACTGCATCTGCCAATCCTTTGACCATTTCAAAACCCTATCTAGATCAACTTGAAGTGATAGTGAGTCCTCCTCTGAGTTAATTTCCCTACCGATTTTCGTATCATCGGCAAATTTGCAAATGTTGCTACTCAAACCTGAATCTAAATCATTTATATATATTATAAACAACAGAGGTCCCAGGACAGAGCCTTGAGGCACTCCACTTACAACATTTTCCCACTTTGACTTGATTCCATTTATACTAACTCTCTGTTTCCTTTGGTATAGCCATGCCCTAATCCAGCTTAATATAGCACCCCCAATACCATGAGACTCTATTTTTTTAATCAGTCTTTCATGTGGCACTGTATCAAAAGCTTTGCTAAAGTCAAGGTATACAACATCGCAATCCTTACCACTATCAACTGCCTCAACAATGCTAGAATAAAAAGATAACAAATTTGTTAAACATGAACGGCCATTTATAAAACCATGTTGCGACTCAATTATTAATTTATGTTTTTCAAGATGAAGACGAATTTTATTTGCTATTATAGATTCGAGTAACTTTCCCACAATAGACGTTAGGCTAATTGGTCGATAGTTAGACGCAAGTGATCTATCTCCTTTCTTAAAAACTGGTATCACATTAGCAACTTTCCAAAACTCTGGCACTCTGCCTGACTCTATTGATTTATTAAATATGGTTGACAGTGGGTCACAAAGCTCCTCTTTGCATTCTTTAAGCACCCTAGCAAACACTTCATCCGGCCCTGGGGATTTGTTTGGTTTGAGTTTTACTATTTGTTTAAGAACATCCTCCCTGGTAACTGCTAAACTCGTCAACCTGTCCTCGTCCCCACCCACATAGACTTGTTCGGCTGAAGGCATATTGTTAAGTTCCTCTTTAGTAAATACAGATACAAAATATTTATTAAAAATACTACTCATCTCTTCATCACTATCTGTTATTTGACCTGTCTCAGTTTTTAATGGACCTATCCTTTCCCTAGTCTTAGTACGATATAACTGAAAAAACCCTTTAGGATTTGTCTTTGCTTGCCCTGCTATGCGAACTTCATAGTTTCTTTTTGCTTTCCTTATCTCTTTTTTAACATTTCTAACCAGTTGTACGAATTCCTGTTCTAAAGTGACCTCCCCATTTTTAATCCTTTTGTACCAAGCTCTCTTTTTACCTATAAGGTTCTTCAAATTCTTTGTTATCCACTTTGGGTCATTAGTATACGATCTATTCAATTTGTATGGTATACTACGTTCCTGTGCTTTGTTTAGAATATTCTTAAATAAGTTATATATTGAATCCACATCGAAATCCCCATTTAAGTCACCTATCGCTGGGTTCATGTCTCGCTCCAAGACCGGCCCACACCCCATACCCAAGCCTTTCCAATCAATTTGACCCAAAAAATTTCTTAGGCTATTAAAATCAGCTTTTCGAAAATCTGGCACTTTAACAGAATTTTCTCCTACTGGTCTATTCCATTCTATGCTAAATCTGATTTCTTTGTGATCACTGCTCCCTAGCTCACTCCCTATTTCGATGTCATTAATTTGCGTTTCCCTGTTAGTTAACACTAAATCTAAAATATTATTTTCCCGTGTTGGTTCCTTAATGTGTTGCGTAAGAAAGCAATCGTCAATTAATTCTAGAAAATCTTCTGCTTCACTATTCCCTGTTTTGTTCAACCAGTTTATTCCGCTAAAATTAAAGTCACCCATGACATAAATACTGTTAGATCTAGATGCTCTAGATATTTCATCCCATAGATGCTTTGCTTCCATTCTGTCTAAATTTGGTGGCCTATATATTACTCCTATTATAATATTATTAGCTTTTTCGTTTAATTCAATCCAAATAGTTTCTGTGTGTGGCTCTGTTTTGATTCCCTCTTTGAGACTACATTTCAAATTGTCCCTAACATATATGGCTACTCCACCTCCTCGTCTAATATATCTATCTGTGTGAAATAGTTTAAATCCATATATTTGATATTCAGCTAATAGTTCTCTATTTTCTACATTCATCCACGTTTCGGTAAGTGCAATAATATCTATTTTTTCTGTGCAGACAAGAGCATTTAATTCGTTAATTTTATTTCTTAGACTTCTACTGTTAGTGTAATATACCCTAAGTGAATTGTTATTTTGCGGACCATCTCTTTCCCTGATCGTTTTGCCAATTCCTTTCTCCCACAAACACATACTTTTATTACCTCCTTCCTCCAAATCAATTCCCATACCTCTATCTACTAACAGTTTAAACCCAAACAAACACCTCTAACCCCTTCTTCTAACGAGTTCGCAACAGCAACAACCCCAGCTCTCGATAGATGCACCCCATCACGAGCATACATTTCATTTCTTCCATAGAAGTGTTCCCAGTTGTCTATGAAAGATATTGCATTTGATTTGCAATATCTTTCCAGCCGGCAATTGACACCAAGTGCCCTCGATATCCATTCATTTCCCACTCCCTTTCTTGGAAGAAAGGGAGTGGGAAAGTTCAAGTGAATTTAAACTTGAGTTCAAGTTTAATCGAAAGTTCAAGTGAATTTATATCCATTCTATAATATGGCGACCAAAACTGAACTGCATAATCTAAATGGGGCCTAACTAGAGCAAGATATAGCTTGAGAACCACACCATTATAGCTTAAGAACCACACCACATATATATATAATAAGATATTGTATATTTAACAATATAAGTATAAGACCCATGATATATTTATGATTTAACAATTTCCCATAAAGTTGCAATGATACCCTAATTGCACACTATCATCATACACAGAAAGAAATTAATTATAAAGTTGACCAAACCACACACTAGAAAGTGAAGGGACGACGACGTTTCGGTCCGTCCTGGGCCATTCTAAAGTCGATTGTGAACTTAATCGACACAATCGACTTAAGATTGGTCCAGGACGGACCGAAACATCGTCGTCCCTTCACTTTCTAGTGTGTGTTGTTTGGTTAACATATTTCAGCCACGTTATTGTGACTCCTCGTCTGCTTAACTTATAAAATTTAAGTCACCTTAATACACAAAACAGAAGTAAAAATATATACTGTTTGTATATTAATTATGACGCATGATCGATGTCTAGTTGAACTATGGTTGAAACAGTCAGATTATATATGTCAGCCACAAGCAAGTAATTATCAAAAGAAGGCGCCAAGCTGAGGATTGTCATCCACAAGTACAGCCACTTTTACCTTTATTATAAACTTTAATATATATTCTATATCATCATAAATTCGGAAACATACAATATGTTTCCAATTTTGTTTTATTAAATTATATATTTTGAAAACAGAGATGTATTCTAGTTTACCTAATATAGAGCATGAGAGCCTCAGATATTAACACCAAGTAAGGCTTCCAGCACTTCCACTAACACGATAACATCATTTATATTTGCCAACATCCAGGGTATAAAAACACGCAAAACCAACAAAGTTCAATTTATAGATGGTCTCCTTCATGAGGCAAATGCAGTGTTTGCAGCCCAAACAGAAACATAAGAACATAAGAACATAAGAACAAAGGTAACTGCAGAAGGCCTATTGGCCCATACGAGGCAGCTCCTATTCTATAACCACCCAATCCCACTCATATACTTGTCCAACCCGTGCTTGAAACAATCGAGGGACCCCACCTCCACAATGTTACGCGGCAATTGGTTCCACAAATCAACAACCCTGTTACTGAACCAGTATTTACCCAAGTCTTTCCTAAACCTAAACTTATCCAATTTATATCCATTGTTTCGTGTTCTGTCCTGTGTTGATACTTTTAATACCCTATTAATATCCCCCCGGTTATGTCCATTCATCCACTTGTAAACCTCTATTATGTCACCCCTAACTCTTCGCCTTTCCAGTGAATGCAACTTAAGCTTTGTTAATCTTTCTTCATATGAAAGATTTCTAATTTGGGGAATTAACTTAGTCATCCTACGCTGGACACGTTCAAGTGAATTTATATCCATTCTATAATATGGCGACCAAAACTGAACTGCATAATCTAAATGGGGCCTAACTAGAGCAAGATATAGCTTGAGAACCACACCAGGTGTCTTGTTACTAACGCTGCGATTAATAAATCCAAGTGTCCGATTTGCCTTATTACGAACATTTATGCATTGATCCTTTTGTTTTAAATTCTTACTAATCATAACTCCCAGATCCCTTTCGCAATCCGACTTCGCAATCACAACACCATCTAGCTCGTATCTTGTAACTCTATCATCATTACCTAACCTCAGAACTTTACATTTATCAGCATTAAACTGCATCTGCCAATCCTTTGACCATTTCAAAACCCTATCTAGATCAACTTGAAGTGATAGTGAGTCCTCCTCCGAATTAATTTCCCTACCGATTTTCGTATCATCGGCAAATTTGCAAATGTTGCTACTCAAACCTGAATCTAAATCATTTATATATATTATAAACAACAGAGGTCCCAGGACAGAGCCTTGAGGCACTCCACTTACAACATTTTCCCACACTGACTTGATTCCATTTATACTAACTCTCTGTTTCCTTTGGTATAGCCAAACCCACACAAAGGACTACCATGATGGTGAAATATGGATCTCAGAGTACAATCTTTTCAGATGTGATAGGAAACACCGGCTTCAGGGTGGGGTCAGCCTCTACATCAAAGACACACTCATCTGTACTGAGCTGCTAAACACCTCAAATGATATAGTGGAAGTGCTGATAATCAAAATAGAGATTTTAAATGTAGTTATTGTCCTTGTATATAAGTCACCGGAGGCAAACCCTCAGCAGTTTAAAGACCAACTAATGAAAATAGAACACTGCTTGGAAAACCTCACAAATCCAGCTCCGAACATCATCCTGCTTGGGGACTTCAACCTACGGCACCTGAAATGGAAGCACCTGGCTAATACAGTAATATCAGAAAGAATACCAGGAAGTAGCCTAAATTACCAGGCACATGCAAATGACCTGCTACGGATGTGCGACAGGTTTGCCTTAAACCAGCAAATAGTAGAACCAACTAGGAAGGAGAACACGCTGGACCTCATTTTCACTAATAATGATGAATTGATCAGGAACATAATGATTACAAATACCTGTTACTCAGATCACAACTTAATTGAAGTTATGACAACCATGGGGAGTAGACCTTCAAAACCAGTCCAGATTCCCGGTGGAGGAGATTTCAGCAAATTCAACTTCAATAATAAACAGATAAACTGGGAGCGAATAAACCAGGACTTCACAGAAATAAACTGGGAAGAACAGCTAGGAAATGCAAACCTGAACCAGTGCCTGGAAAAAATAAGCTCAGTAGCACTAGAAATATGTTCAACCCGCATACCTCTAAGAAAAAAGAGGAAGAGATGCAGATTGGAACGGGAACGTCGTTCCCTATATAGGCGAAGAAAACGAATCGCGGAACAACTTGAGAGTCGCACCCTATCTCAAGAACGGCGAAGAAGGTTAGGTAGAGAAATAGAAACAATTGAACGGAAGCTACAAGAATCATACAGAACCCAGGAGAGGCAAAGAGAGCAAAAGGCCATCAGTGAAATAGAAAGAAATCCGAAATATTTTTTCTCCTATGCAAAATCAAGATCAAAAACCACATCTAGTATCGTGTCCCTGCGAAAGGGAGATGGAACTTTCACCGACGACAACAAAGAAATGAGCGAGCTACTGAGGACGCAGTACGACTCTGTTTTCAGCGAGCCATTAAACACACTAAAGATTGATAACCCAAATGAATTTTTCATGGATACGATACCAACATCAAATCATATATCAGACGTCACCCTATCCCCACTGGATTTTGAAGAAGCCATAAACAGTATGCCTATGCACTCTGCACCAGGCCCGGATTCTTGGAACTCCATATTCATAAAGAACTGTAAAAAACCACTATCGCAGGCCCTCCACATTCTGTGGAGACAAAGCCTAGATACTGGCGTTATTCCTGATATACTAAAAACAGCAGAGATAGCACCACTTCATAAAGGAGGAAATAAGGCAGAGGCAAAAAAATACAGACCGATAGCGCTAACATCGCACATCATAAAAATTTTTGAGAGAGTGCTAAGAAGTAAAATCACAAAATACATGGAATCACAGCAACTCCATAACCCCGGACAACATAGTTTCAGAACAGGGCGCTCTTGCCTGTCGCAGTTGCTGGACCACTATGATATGGCATTAGATGCTATGGAAGACAAACATAACGCGGATGTAATTTACACAGATTTCGCAAAAGCTTTTGATAAATGTGACCATGGTGTTATTGCACATAAAATGCGTTCAAATGGAATTACCGGAAAAATAGGCAGATGGATCTACAATTTCCTGACCAACAGAACCCAATGTGTAATAGTCAACAAAATAAAATCCAGCCCATCAACCGTGAAGAGCTCAGTCCCCCAGGGTACTGTGCTTGCTCCAGTACTTTTTCTCATCCTCA
Organism: Procambarus clarkii; assembly: GCF_040958095.1. NCBI lineage: Eukaryota > Metazoa > Arthropoda > Malacostraca > Decapoda > Cambaridae > Procambarus > Procambarus clarkii. The sequence continues at coordinate 35,050,236 of NC_091186.1, read as the reverse complement.
TTTCGGACATAGACAAGAACACAACCTATAGCACTGTATCATCCTTTGCAGATGACACTAGGATCTTCATGAGAGTAGGCAACATAGAGGACACGGCGAACCTCCAGTCAGATGTAGATCAGGTCTTTCTATGGGCTACAGAAAATAATATGGTGTTTAACGAAGATAAGTTCCAGCTCATGCGCTATGGAAAATATGAAAATATAAAAACGGAAACCACGTACAAAACTCAGGCAAATCATAACATAGAACGAAAAGGCAATGTAAAGGATCTGGGTGTACTCATGTCGGAAGACCTTACCTTTAAAGAACACAATAAAGTAGCCGTCACAACTGCAAGAAAAATGACAGGTTGGATAACAAGAACTTTTCACACTAGAGATGCTATACCGATGATGATACTTTTCAAAACGCTTGTGCTCTCTAGAGTGGAGTACTGCTGCACAATGACAGCACCTTTCAAAGCTGGAGAAATTACTGACCTGGAGAGCGTGCAGAGATCCTTTACTGCTAGAATCCACTCAGTAAAACATCTAAACTATTGGGACCGACTAAAGAGCCTAAAACTGTACTCCCTTGAGCGCAGGCGGGAGAGGTACATAATAATTTACACGTGGAAAATATTAGAGGGGCTGGTCCCAAACCTGCACACAGAAATAACATCACATGAGACCAGAAGACATGGCAGGATGTGCAGAATACCCCCGTTGAAAAATAGAGGTGCAACTGGTACTCTGAGAGAGAACTCTATCAACATCAGAGGTCCGAGACTGTTCAACACGCTTCCACTACACATAAAGGGCATAACTGGCCGACCCCTCACAGTGTTCAAGAGAGAACTGGATAAGCACCTCCAAAGGATACCTGATCAACCAGGCTGTGACTCGTACGTCAGGCTGCGAGCAGCCGCGTCCAACAGCCTGGTTGATCAGTCCGGCAACCAGGAGGCCTGGTCGACGACCGGGCCGCGGGGACGCTAAGCCCCGGAAGCACCTCAAGGTAACCTCAAGGTAAGGTAAGGTACCACAGACTCATCGTGCGAGTTGTAGTTTATTCTGCACTCCATACTTATCCTGTGAGTCTCAGTGTATTTTGAACATAATAGAATGATGATAGAGGGAGTAACTGGTGTGAATTTTACTTTGCCTCAAGTCTCCGAAATTTAGTTGATGTTCCTGGGATATTGCTGCCCTCAGGCTGCTCAAAGGCAGTCCAAGTTGGTAATCAATTCCCTCTTTACGAGCAAAAGTCTTGGCCAACTCATCAGTTCTATCATGCATTCGGAAACCAATATGGGAAGGAATCCACAGGAGACAAACACTGACTCCATCATTGATTATTTCATTATATCTGTGTCTAGCTTCAGAGATAAGCACGTCAGTGCCTCAGCTCATTATGTGCCTCTGTACTACCGCCCACAAGATGGGTATGGGGTGCATAATAAATGAGTTAAACTAACTAACAGAGATGAGTTGATAAACATTAATGTTTTATATTTTATTAAAAATACTGGTTTAAACTTTGTTTTCAAACGTTGAATGTAACAATATTTCAAATATAAGAACTAAGATATATTTACGAATTAACAATTTCCTATAAAGTTGCAATATTACTTTAATTGCACTCTATCATCATATGACGCAGGATCGATGTGTAGGTAAATTATGGCTGACACAGTCAGATTATATATGTCAGCCACAAGCAAGTAATTTTCAAAAGAAGGTGCCAAACCGGGGAATGTTATCTACAAGTACAGCTCTTAACTTAAGTATAAGCCTTATATCACACACAAAAGCCTTATATATTATATATCATGAGAAATTCAGAAACAAAATATACTTTAAAAAAAATTTCATATATTGTATATATATATATATATATAGGAAGGGAGTACCACCTCTAGCTGGAAGAAGGGGGACCCATAGCCTCGGAGGAAACCACGCATAACGCATTAGAGGGAATGTTTAGATCCCCTCCAATACAGTTTCTGTGTGCTTTTCTCCTACCACCCCCTTCCTTGAATATTTTTTGTGCTTTATTATGCATTTGATGGTTACAAGATATACATGGGTTGATACAAAAATAATAATGCAAAAAGGTGCTTAAAGGTTATGGATCTCTTGAAGAACACAACAATGGGAAACATTGATGAATGTCACAGACGGGTTCGATCATTGTTGCAAGTCAAACACTTCTTCGAATTCCTCTGAAGTTGGACTAGTGCCCAAGACGCAATATATATATATATATATATATATATATATATATATATATATATATATATATATATATATATATATATATATATATATATATATATATATATATATATTGTATATATTTTGAACCACATAATTACCACGTAATTACATAATTACCACGGAACCACGTAATTACATCCGTGTAATTACCCAAAGCAAATTACCCCCGAGGACCAGGCCTCCTCCGGTTTGTAGTTTGGTCCACCAGGCTGTTTGACGCAGCTGTCATTTACACATATTACATTTATATGTGGATAACTAATCAATCATTGACTTTAACATTAGTAGCCCAACGTCTATAAGGATGATGAGTTGATTTATGAGAGCAGTCAAAACTAACTAGCCTAATTTGCTTCTTTTTTATTTATTTATTTTATTTATATATACAAGAGTTCTTACATTCTTGTAAAGTCACTAGCACGCATAGCGTTTCGGGCATGTCCTTAATCCTAATTTTGACCCTGGAATACGACCCTCCAAACCGTGTACCCATTCACTGCTGGGTGAACAGAGCTAGGCTACTGTTAAGGATTGGCATCTAGTCAATTCTCCCGGGTAGATACAAACGAGTGCTTTACCACTATGCCACGGGGACTGCTTTTTTAACCCAATCTGGCAGCAGGACTCGAGAGAGAGAGACCATCTAGATGTGCTGCTTATAAACAGCACATACATAATCACTAAAAAAACTTCTCTAAATATCTTTCCGGCAGAACAATTCAAATAAATCTCGTTCAACAACTTGAATTTTTTTTATTAAGCTCTTGGTGGTAAAGCGTTTGAACCTAAGAATTGTCTTAGTCATTCTCTGTTTTATTGTTATTAAACATATATTAAACTCAAGCCAAACAAATCACCAGACGAAGTATTTGCCAGTTGTGCTTAAGAATGTTAGTAATAAAACACCTGGTGTTATTCTTCACCTATATCTTTTTCTGGTTAGTCCCCTATTTACATTGTGCAGTTCAGGTTTCGTCGCCATACTATATTTTTAGTTTAGTTAATTTATCTCATAATGGGTTCAGGGACTGAACACACAATTTATTTATCTTAGCAAGTTACAATCTTGAGGAGCTAGCCACAAAATTCATAACACATCGTCACATCAACAACATTGGTTCGAGATCGACCACAAGTACGGTTTCTAAATTAAGCAAATGCCATATGTGGAGAGCTAGTGTCACAATTGATATGTTTGTCCTGCACATTTCCACAGTGGTTTGTTTGGGTTCTTCTAATTATCTTAGATATCATTGAAGAGAACTTCCTAGGTACTATACTGTATATATGCTTGTAATAAGTATAATAATCCTGAGAAATCGTGTAAATTATGTTGTACGAGTGCTTCCAGTTAAGTAACATAGTTCATTTGTGTGCGCGTGCTTGAAGAGGAAATGTTATCCACCTCCCCCCCCCCCGCATTGTAAATATTTGTGGCTTTCAGACCATACGGCCACGGCTTACCCTCGCCGCGGTCGAGGGTAAGAACACCGGATGTATACCCAGTATTACAAGTAAACATTAGCAATAACATTTATGGAAAGTTCCTTCACCTATACATAGACAAGAGACTGAACTTCAGCACCCACATACAACACATAAGGGGATGCTGAGAGAGAGAGAGAGAGAGAGAGAGAAAGAGAGAAAATATCCACTGATGTCTGATTAAGTCCTTTTGGGGACCTTAATCATTAGGACGTCCAATGATTAACGCAAAGTGAGGCGTATTCAGATGGTATATTGACAACATTCAGCATATCTCATAATGACCTAGTAGTACTTGGTGCACAAATACCTTTTCCAAAGGAATCACAACACATAATTAAACACAACTGTACCATACAGTGTTATATATTTATTTCAGTTTGAACACTTTTTAACATTAAAGGATACATCCTTTAATTGATTGAAATTTGTTTTAACATTCGAAATATAATGTGTTGATGTTAAATAATATAAGGTTCAAATTTATTAGGATAGTTACTTTAAAAACTATTTCTATTTGAAATTTAAATAACATAAAAAGAGTACAGAATATAACAAATACCGACTATATAAAAGACCTGACACTTGCAGCACTTAATTATGCTATTGTAACACATTGAAAGTAATAACATTATTTAGTCTCTGTGGTGTAGTGGTAAGACACTCGCCTGGCGTTCCGCGAGCGCTATGTCATGGGTTCGTATCCTGGCCGGGGAGGATTTACTGGGCACAATTCCTTAACTGTAGCCTCTGTTTAACGCAACAGTAAAATGTGTACTTGGATGAAAAAACGATTCTTCGCGGCAGGGGATCGTATTCCAGGGACCATAGGATTAAGGACTTGCCCGAAACGCTACGCGTACTAGTGGCTGTACAAGAATGTAACAACTCTTGTATATATCTCAAAAAAAAAAAAAAAAAAAAAAAAAAAAAAAAAAAAAAAAAAAAAAAAAAAAAAAAAAAAAAAAAATTTGATTCAGCAAAGCATTTGGTAAGGTTATAATAATAGTAATAATAATAATAATGTAGTAATTAAATATTTTAAATTATAATTCACAACTTGCTAGCGCACAAGAAACAAATCCACGAATTATCATTACATTCTGTAACACCTACACATGATCCAGGTGCCAAATATTGCAACGGTCACAGCATACCATCAGCTTCAAATCATTTGGCTTTCTGCAAATGCAGTACACTTCCATCGAGCATGACCGGATGATTCGTTTTCTTCTCAGTGTCTAAGCTGCAGGGAATGAGATTAGACACTTTCCTTTAAAGTTCTCTTGTAGATGTTGTCTCATATTCTGCACATCATATACAAGGTTCACCGGATCTTCACCACTTGCAAGTGATGCAGCAAGCATACACCCCACTCATACTTGAGTCCCATCCTGGCAATTAGCAAGAGCACACAATAAAACATCAGTAGATTTGGATGGTAATTTATGCCTGGTGTCGTATATGTTAATTTGTCCAGTTTCTCCAGTGTTGGAAACGGTGACCCAGTGACAACCATCAACTTGAATTATTTGAATAAATTCACCTAATACAGCTGGCCAGGAGAGGTCCCGCTGCAACACTGGGTCATGAAGGCCTTCTACGCTTGGCATATTTTGTTTGATGAGGTCACATGCAGCCTTTATATGAAGGTCAGAGAGCTGTTCATTTATTCCAATGTTTATGATCTCGTCATCTGTTAAATAATTTAACATTGTCGAATGTGAAGCACTGCTATCAATCTCCGTATTATTGCATTGGTGTCAGGAGTGGCAGTGATTGGTGCAGTTTATTCATCACCAGCTGCCTCTAGCACATCATCACTAGCGACCTCTAGCACATCATCACTACCGACCTCTAGCACATCATCACCAGTGACCTCTAGCACATCATCTCCAGTGACCTCTAGCACATCATCACCAGTGACCTCTAGCACATCATCACCAGTGACCTCTAGCACATCATCACCAGCGACCTCTAGCACATCATCACCAGTGACCTCTAGCACATCATCTCCAGTGACCTCTAGCACATCATCACCAGTGACCTCTAGCACATCATCACCAGTGACCTCTAGCACATCATCACCAGCTACCTCTAGCACATCATCACCAGTGACCTCTAGCACATCATCACCAGTGACCTCTAGCACATCATCACTAGCGACCTCTAGCACATCATCACCAGTGACCTCTAGCACATCATCACTAGCGACCTCTAGCACATCATCACCAGTGACCTCTAGCACATCATCACTAGCGACCTCTAGCACATCATCACCAGTGACCTCTAGCACATCATCACCAGTGACCTCTAGCACATCATCACCAGTGACCTCTAGCACATCATCACCAGTGACCTCTAGCACATCATCACCAGTGACCTCTAGCACATCATCACCAGCGACCTCTAGCACATCATCACCAGTGACCTCTAGCACATCATCACCAGTGACCTCTAGCACATCATCACCAGTGACCTCTAGCACATCATCACCAGTGACCTCTAGCACATCATCACCAGCGACCTCTAGCACATCATCACCAGCGACCTCTAGCACATCATCACCAGTTGTGGGACATTTGGGGCTTGAATCTGATTATTTAAATATTAATGTAGTAAATTAAATTACGAAGGACCACCCGCTTTTATAGTAAAGAGGGAAACTGAGAATTTCTGATCATTAGATAATTCCTAGATGAACCAGTAACTATGGATAAAATACTAGAGAATATGATCATAGAAATAATTAATGGGCTGTATAATTAAATGAATCAAACCCTCAAACACCTACATTGGGGGGTTATTACTGGAGGTAAGTACGTCCAGGAACTAGTGTGGTTCGTTCACTAATCCAAATAATAATAATCTAATCCTATGAATTATAGTGAAACTAATGTCATTACCATGAATGGGAACATAGATTATAAGTATAGTAATGATAGTCACAATAAACACATGTTAATCCTAAGAAATTCTGCATGTAAGTAATTTAAAAAATTTCATGAATGAATACAAAGAATCTTAGCTTAAAGATGATTCCTTTATGTAAGCCACGACGATTCCTCTAATTCCCTGGACTAGGCTGGCTGACGAATGGGATGGATTAACATGGGAGAAGGCGGCAGGGAGAATTCTTCTCACGTGCTGCAAGACAAATATTTACAGTAGCAACTAATTAAACTACTGAATCTCTATATTCAAGAAATTAAGAGTTACAGGTGACAAAAATTAATAACCTGTTGTTTGATGTTGGCATACGTCGTAACGGTCAATCACCCAGCTACTACAAAACACTTTACAAGATGCATCAAATAAAGAGAATATACTTAGCTAATAAGGGCACTGTATAAGTTTTAAGATTGCCGAAATTCGCGTCCCCAGGCTCTGGCTTAGCCTATCCTGGATAATGGTGCGCTTCACTGGCTGGTCACGTGTAGTCAAGAACCAGGTTAAATAGGTTCCTTATATTACACCAGCACCAGTTGAAGATATTATCTGCAAGGTTATTCACGCCTCACAGTGGCGACTTTCATCTGAGAATGGCTAACGTCCACCCTAATGGCTGGGCAATGGCATCTCCTCGTGAGTACGATACGAGTAGGTCTGCCTCAGAGCTTCTCTCCACGTGTACTGGCAAGCCTCCTCTACCCCACGCCGCGTCTCGCGTTCATTAAACAAATTATTGTCACGAACATTAATATTTCTCGCATTTACGCTTGAAATGTTGAAGACTGGACGGGTTTATTATTTAGAAGAGGGAAATATTATTATTTGCCAATTTAAAAATAGGAAATATATAAGGGAGAGGAATTAATGTCTCCCCATGGCATTCACTGGTGACGTTAACTTTTATTACTAGATAATCGCTATGACTCCAACGCTCTATTCGGCTTTTAGTTGGAGGTCAATTCATCAGTAATTAATTATCATACAGAATGCCTTAGTTATAGAGAATCGGATTTAATTCTCAGATACATTGGATATAATGTGTTTATTGTAATGAAAACTGACGCAATACTGGCGTCGGGTGATGTGAGAATTCTAGCCTACTGCACAGATGAAATTATTAGTACATGAGAATTCTATGTGTTGTTAATTTTACTTACTACAATAATTAGTAGAGTTAGTAATAAGTAATGAGAATACAACAGTGTTGTATTCGGTGTTGGAAATATCCAACATAACTCCGGGGGGAGGATTCCAGGGTCGTAGTGTACTGTGGTGTACTGACTGTGGTGTTTGTGTGTTACTGAGGAAGTCTTGGTTGTAGGGTTGATGTAAAGTCATGACTTGGTTACTGACTTTAATACTTAATATGATTACATGACTAGTAGCTACCAAGCTTGGCGGGCGTCCTGTACGCTCTATTGTTTACCTCCTCCTTCTCTCTGGCGTCTCAGCCGCCACACATAGAAAACGGATGGTACCATTTTCTGTGAACATGACATCCCTCCTTTTCTTTAAAAAGAATGAATACAGGATGTCTACCATGCTTGTAGCACAAAGCAAAGTTATTGACACAAAGTAAGTTATTACCATATCAAGAGATACTGCATACATTTAACATTAATTAAGCACACAAAGAATTTAAACAACTTAATCTTTTCCACAAAGGATTTCAATGTTAAAAATACATATGCAATGTTAAACAAACATGAAAGAAACTGTAATACAAAGTTACAAAATATTGAATGAGATATCTGCATTATTCAAACAATATTAAATTTAGTTTAGCACAATAAGTAAATACTTTTCATTACATAGGAACACAATTAATCATCAAATCGTGTAGGGCGTTTAACATGACGTTTAGGACGAGAGTCCTTAAATGCAATAACATCCCTTGATGAATTGTTTGTCGGGTTATAACTATTTTTTTCTTTTTCTTTTGCACGACTTTGCACTTCATCATTTTCTACACTAGTTGGAATCACTTTGAAATAAGCCATATTACGTGTTATACTATGATCTCTATTACTAGCTGTTACTATAGTTCCTTTTACACTAATCACTTTATATGGTTTTGTATCATACGGCATATCTAACTTTCCCTCTTTTTTCTTTTTAACGAGAACAGTGTCTCCAACCTTTATGAACTGTTCCTTTGCACGTTGATCATGAGCAATTTTCATTTTGCCCTTCGCTAGTGCATCCTTCTGAGCGAGACGTTTATCCGTTACCTCGGCTGGCATGACGGTTAGTGCGATTCTCATAGGACGTCCAAATAAAAGTTCGCCAGGCGACTTGCCCAGTGTTCCATGTGGTGTTGCACGGTAGTTCCTGAGAAAAGCATACATAGCTTGTTTCCAGGATCGTCCTTCGGCATGAGCACAGTGTACCGCTTTCATGAGAGGTTGCATGAATCTCTCAACTTCTCCATTTGCTTGAGGATGTAGTGGCATCACACGGCGGTGTTTGAATCCAATATGCTCAGAAAAGTTGACGAAGTCTTGTCCATTGAATGGCGGTCCATTGTCTGTCTTGACTACTTCAGGAATGCCAAAGTTTGAAAAGATCTTGTCGAGTTTCGGGATGACAGCCTTTGCAGATGTGGAAGTGATGATTTCTACTTCTGGATAACGTGAGTGATCATCAATGACTACCATCAAGTACTCTCCAGTTGGTAGTGGTCCGCAGAAGTCCATCGATACTTCCGTCCATGGTGCAGCAGGTAGTGGTGAAGGTTGTAGAGGTGTTGGTCTTGAAGTATCCACTGCAGCTTGGCAAGGGACACAGGCATCATGCATATCCTTTGCTTGACGATCAATGCCAGGAAACCACACCTTTTCTCGTAGCAGCTGTTTGGTCCTAACAAGACCTTGGTGTCCTTGATGTGCAAGCTTCAGAGCACGTTGCTGGAGAACAGCTGGAATAACGATACGAGTACCTCGCAGCACAGTGTCGCGTCGTTGCGTAACACTTAATTCTGTCTGGATGCGTTCAAGTGCTTTGAATGCATCTTGGTCAACCCCTGAGGGTGGGATGCGTGGAAACTTTTTCTTAGTCAATGCATCCACTGTTGCTTGCAGAGTTGGGTCCTCTAGGGTTGCAGTACGTATTTCATCAAGAGTGAGAGCGTTAGGGACTGCATCACAGGTTACAGAGTGTACATATTCCTCGGCAACTTGCTGATGCTTGGTGATGGTGAAACTGTTGCCAGGATGTCGACTGATGTAATCAGCGGGATTGCCTGCACCCGGCTTGTATTTCACCGTAAAGTTGTATGGTTGCAGACGAAGAGCCCATCTCTCAATGCGAGCTGGTGGTTTGGACTTTGGATTATTGAAGATGGTCTCCAACGGTTTGTGGTCAGTGACTATCGTGGTGAAGGGCGCACCAAGCAGATACACATTGAAGTGTTCACAGCCCCATACAAGAGCAAGAGCTTCCTTCTCTGTCTGACTGTATCGTTGCTCAACATCTGTGAGAGAACGGCTGGCGTAGGCAATTACTACTCTGGAATCTGGTTGACCAGGTTTGTGTTGGGCTAAAACAGCACCTAATCCAACAGGACTAGCATCCACCGTTAATTCAGTGTCCATTGATGGATCAAAGTATGCAGCAGTCGCATTCTCTACTAGTGCATCTTTCACAGCATCAAATGCATTTTGCTCGATATCGCTCCAGTACCATGATGCATTTTTCTTCAGGAGCTCACGTAGAGGCTTCGTAATGGTAGCAAAATCTGGAATGAAGCGAGAACAGTAGTTTGCCATTCCCAGAAAACTATGTACTTCAGTGGACGTTGAAGGAGGTGCAGCATTCTTGATATCTGCAACTTTCTTAGGATCTGGAGACAGACCTTTGTCACTAAGTACATGTCCAAAGAATTCAATTTTATGTTGATTGAACTCACACTTTGCTCGGCTTAGCGTCAAATTCTTTTCTCGTAAGCGTTGCAATGTTGCACGAAGAGTTTTGTCGTGTTCAGCTTGGGTACGGCCATAAACAATGATGTCATCAGACATGTTGTCAGCATTAGGTATGTCTTGCAATACCTGGCTGATGATGTGCTGGAATACCTAGGCAGCACTGTTGATACCAAAACTCAGGCGCTTGTACCTATACAGACCTCGATGTGTCGTAAACGTTGTGATGAATCGACTCTCCTCATCAAGTTCAAGCTGATGATAGCCCTTGTTTAAATCTAACTTGCTGAATACAGTTGCACCATTCAAGCGGTAGATCATATCATCTACAGTCGGTGTAGGATGGCGTTCACGCATTATTGCCTTGTTGGGAACACGCATGTCCACACAAATGCGTATCTCATCTGGATTCTTCGGCTTTGGTGGAGTGACAATTGGGCTTACCCATGGTGTTGGGCCTGTTACTGGTTCAATGATATCTAGTTCTATCAGCCTATCCAGTTCGGCATCGACTTTCTTGCGAGTATGGAATGGTTGTCGGCGATGTGGTTGGGCAACTGGAATTACATCAGGGTTGATATGCAGATGTACTTTGCTATCAGTATAACAACCTATGGATTTAAATCGATCAGAAAATTCAGCAACAATACCATCAACATTGTTTGCAGATTCCACTGCTACAGCATTAGAAAGCTGAAGTAGCCCCAATTTGGTTGAAGTCTTGTAACTGAGTAAAGACTCCTTTGCATTCCTAACAACATGGAATGTAGTAATGAGCATTGCATTCTTTGACTTAATCTCTGCAGTGAAAGTTCCAATCACTGGCAAGGCTACCTTTGAAGCATAGGCAGTGGCTTTGCCATTATAGTTTTCAAGCTTTGGGAACTGTTTTTAAAATTTTTCATAGTGGCACTCAGCAATGGTATCAATGTTTGATCCAGTGTCAATGAGAACCTTGAGACAAATACCAGCAATGTATACACATGTCTCTGGGTTGTTTGGAAGATCATTCCATTCTGTGATTGCTTGTACTCCATAAGTATAATCACATTCACTGTCATCTGAGACTGGTTGTAATGAAATGTTGTCTTGTATATTATTAACATTCTGGATATGAGGTGCAATATTGTGTTTACCCCCTCGACCCCTATGACCTGATCCTCGTACAGTGCTTTTATTCATTGACTGTGGTTTCTTTAGTGCGGAACGACACATAGCACCAAAATGACCTAGTTTTCCACACTCATAGCACTTCTTACCTTGAGCAGGACAAACATTATCTTGGTGTGGGTAGTCTCCTCCACAATTGTAACATTTATTGTTGACACCCTCTGATGTGGGTCGTTGTGACTGCTTGAGCCTTGTTCCTTGACCCCAGTTGTGACGTGGTTCTCGGCTAAATTTACTGTTAGGTTTGCCATGATATCTTCTTTGATCACGGTGTCCTCCCTGAACCTTACGTACCTCATCACTGTTAGTAACAGTGGCAGAACCGTTATTAGCACTGCACTCCATGACACGAGCATCACGTGCAGCATCTTCCATTCGACGAGCCATATCCAGTATCTTGGTAAGAGAACTGTCATCATCAACAAGTTCTAGAGCTCTTCGACGAAGACGTGTAGATGTGCATGATTCAATTATTTGCTGTTTGATTTCTTTGTCAACATCAGCAAACTCACAATGGGCTGCTAAACCCTGCAGACGTGTGTGGTATTGATCCACAGTTTCGTTAGAGAGTTGTTTTGCTCTCCTGAAATGCATAATTTCCATAGCAGTATTTTGCCTTGGTTTGAAATGCTCTGTTAGTTTGGCTTTGGCAGTGTCATAATCTTTGGCACCACCAGTGTCTTTCAGTGTGTCAAAGATGTCACAAACTCTATCACCTGCATAATGAAGTAGAAAGGCACGCTTTCTTTCAGCACTTTTGATGTCAGAAACTATCAACAAATTTTCAAACTTTTTAAGCCATTTGACCCACCTCTGTGACAGGTTTGTCTGGTCACAGTCAGGATCAAATGCAGGAAACTGAGGTATATTTGCCATTTTTACTGAATAAATGTAACTTATCACTTAAATGTTCCTCAGAATATTAAACACTTACTGCACTGAATATGTTAGTCAAGAATTCACTGTAATTACTTTAATTTTGCAAAGCACACAAGCATTTTAATGCAAAAGTTCACAACAGTGCCCAATACAGCAGCAACTGACTTCTTACCTAGCCCTTGTGTACATGTGTTGTTCCTCCTCACAGCAGCAGCACAGCAGCTTGGCACAGCAGTTGGTACAGCAGTCAGTTCAGTGTGATGAATTTTGTAGCACGAAGCGTCGTTTCGTAACCAAAACATCAGGTTTTGTACACATCAAAGCGTCGTTTCGTACACAACGTCGGCAGATTCCTCAGTACACAGTTTCTTCAGCACAGCTTGGGTAGCACACAGCTTGGGTAGCACACAGCATTGGTTAGCACACAGCATCGTTTAGCACACAGCATTGGTTAGCACGCAGCATCGGTTAGCATACAGCATCGGGTATGGCGCTCACAGCTTCTCTTCCTCCTCCAGGCAGCATGCTTCTCCCTTGTGTTTGAAACTGAACAAATACCTGCGTTCACAGTTCATCCTCGTCGCCAATGTGGTGTTTGTGTGACTACTGAGGAAGTCTTGGTTGTAAAGTCATGACTTGGTTACTGACTTTAATACTTAATATGATTACATGACTAGTAGCTACCAAGCTTGGCGGGCGTCCTGTACGCTCTATTGTTTACCTCCTCCTTCTCTCTGGCGTCTCAGCCGCCGCACATAGAAAACGGATGGTACCATTTTCTGTGAACATGACACTGACCTATCCCGAAGTGATATTAAGATTAGTATATTAGTATGTTAATATGTTAGTATGTTAGTACACACATAACGAACGTCCCGGATTTATCAAGGACTTACAAGAACTTAAGTCTTGCTATTTACATGTCAAATGAAACATGTTGCTTATAGCCTACACAATATTTATAGAATTTAACTCACCCAATTTAAACTAACAGAATCTACGGTGATACGATATCCTGGGTCATAGTGACGTGTAATGTTTTGTTACGTGATATCACATCGTAGCATCATCATAGTTATCTAAGTGGGAAGTGAAGGAAATTACTCTTGTTCAGAGTTGTAATAGGCTTGCAAATTCTGCCTACATTGTTGAGCAGCAGCTCTAGTGGGGCGGTTGCTTGGAGGAACAGGATCATTGTCCTCGGAAATTACTGGGGAAACTGGATCTGGCTGATATTCTTGTTCAGTCAGTTCAAGGGGAACCAGCTTCTCTAAAGTTTTTAGAGTAGTGTTGCCTCGGCATAAAACTTTAACTACTCTTAGGACACCTTGACGATCTGGATGAATGGTAACAATTTTGCCTATAGGCCACTCTGACCTTGGTCCATCACTGTCGACTAGTACTAGGTCTCCTGGTTTTAATTGCACCTTATTGTAAGGACTCGAAGCTCCGTAGTGGTACTCTCGTATAGCTGTGAGGTACTCTCGAGTCCACACCTCATTCCACCTGTTAATAACTCTAGAAAGATGCTGGTAGCTTTCCACCAAGTCTCCTCTGGTCACATGTGACGGGTCTACAGGGTCCTCTTCGGCTAGAGGGATGAGAGGGCTCAGTAGACCTCCATGGATCAAGTGAGAGGGGCTCAGAGGTTCTCTCTGGGTTAAATCATCAGACAGGTAGGTGATTGGGCGGTTATTGACTCGCGCCTCGATTTCCACAACAATGGTTTGGAGTTCTGAGTAACTGACTTTTTGTCGGTGTAAAGTTTTCCTTAGACACTTCTTGACTGTGCCTACCATTCGCTCATAGAACCCACCTTGCCAAGGGGCTCTCGGTGCTATGAATTTCCAGTGACATTTTCGTCTCTGTAAGACTGACTGTACTTCTGGGTGGTTCCAGACTTCTCGCAAACAACTTTCTCCTGCCACAAAATTAGATCCGTTGTCAGATATCATTAATTTAGGACACCATCGGCGGGCAGCAAATCTGCGGAAAGCTTGAATGAAAGCTTCAGCACTCATGTCTGGAGTGACCTCTAAGTGTACGCCTCTGGTTGTAGCACACGTAAAGAGACAAATGTACGCTTTCACTGGTATATTATCTGGGTTACCAGTGAGGAGTAAGGCTCCTGTATAATCAACACCAGTGGTTTCTAAAGGACGAAGATGAACCACTCGCTCTTCTGGGAGTGGGGGAGGTCCTGGGTAAGGACATACTCTAGCGTCGTATCTCTTACAGATTACACAAGATTTGATAATTGTCTTAACAGTCTGACGACCTTGAGGAAGCCAGTACTTTTGTCTAAGGTCGGTGAGAGTATCTAAAACTCCACCATGTAAGGTACCAAATTGATGGTGATGTAAGACAAGAAGTTTAGTGATGATGTGGTGACGAAGGTAAAAGAATTGGATTCTTAGTGTCTAAGTCAATTTTTGCATGTAGCAAACGTCCTCCACATCGTAGTATGTTATGAGTGTTGGCATCGTACCAGATGCCTAGAGATTTAGTCAATTTATCTGGAAGGTTCTCATATTCGCTTCCATATGTCTCTTGTTGTGCACGTTTGATCCAATAGTGGATAGGATTGGGAAACTTATGTCGAATTCCCACCTTAGCAAGGAAATCAAACACGTGTGCAGTCACTCGTAACAATTTGCTTAAGTTAGAATAATGATGAGGATCAATGGCAAATATTCGCTGAGGCTCTGGTTCTTTCATGGGAGTGGTGATATTGGTCACTATGACTTGTGGCTTTTGTTTGGGCCACTGACCACCAACAAGAACAAGCCATAAAGGTCCATTGAACCACAGCGAAGACTTGACAAGTTGTTTTAATGTTAATCCTCGAGATAAATAATCTGCAGGATTGTCCTTAGTAGGAACATGTCTAAACTTATATCCAGCAGATAAATCATGAATCTCCCTGACGCGATTACTGACGTAAGGAGTTTTGTTGTTATTGTTTCTTACCCATTGTAAGACTGCCTCGTTGTCTGACCACACGACAATCTCACCAAAGTGGATATTATTGAGTGTCTTTGCCAGGCAATGAGCCAATCTTACTCCCACTAGCAATGCAGTTAACTCCATCTGAGGTAAAGATCTCTTCTTGATGGGAGCAACTCTTGCTTTAGATGTGAGTAAAATTGATTGTGCACTATTAACTAAATAGGCTGCTGCACCATATGCTTTGCCAGAGGCATCGCAAAAAAACGTGCAAATTGGTGGGTAAGTTTGGTCCTGAAGCATTACGAGGAAATTTCAAAACGCCTAACTGATTAAAATCCGTTGAGAGTATTTGCCATTTGGCTTGTAACTCACTTGATAACGGATCATCCCATCCCATATGTTTCTGCCAGCACTCCTGCATTAGGAGTTTGCCCCTTATTAATATAGGACTAAGTAGGCCTAAAGGGTCAAATGGTTGACTGACAAATGAGAGCAGTGTTCTCATGGTAAGGGTTGAATTATCAGTTTGCACTGACTTGACATTCATCTCGTCAGTGCTGGTGTTCCATTCCACGCCTAGAACCTTTAATTGACTGGGTACCTGATAATCTGGAAATTTTCTCGATTACCTGGTTAAGCAGTTTATTATTTGAGGCCCATGACTGTAGTGGCATATTGGCTCCTAACAGTTCACGGTTAGCCTCATGGTAGATTTCTACCAGATCAGCTTGATCATTAGCTGTCCCCTGGAAATTGTCGACATACAAGTTGTCGCTAATGGTTGCCTTATAAGGGCTGTTTGATTTCCTCAAATGCGTGTCTAATGTTGCTTGCAAAAGAAACGGTGAGGACGTAGCTCCAAATAATACTGAGGCAAAACGATAGGTGATTATTTCACTGTTAGGATCTAGTGGATCCTTGAACCAGAGGAATTTTGTGTAGTCACGACCTTCCTCCTGTAATCCTACTCGGAGAAAGGCTTTGCTGATGTCAGCTGTATAGGCAAAAATGCCTGTGCGAAATCGTAACAACACATCATGTAGCCTTTGTGTTAGGCTAGGTCCCGTTTGGAGACATTCATTTAAAGACACACTGCTTGGCTTTACTTTAGCACTGCAGTTAAAGACAATACGAATAGGTGTTGTCAATGAGTCTTTCACCACAGCATGGTGAGGTAAATAATGACCTGTTTTTCGGTCATCGTGTTCAACAACTTCAATGAACTTATTGTTAAGTTGTTGTTGGATAAGTTGGTGATACATGTTTAGTTTGTCTGGCTGCTTCTGCAGTCGTGTTAATTGAGACTGCAATTGTGAGGCTGCCATAAAATAATTCACTGGAAGTTGTGGATGATCCAACTTCCATGGGAGTCTTACCCAGTATTGTTTATTTGAGTAGACAACTGTATCCAGGTATTGCTGGTAAGTCCACGTATCATCAGGACTTGGTTGCCCAGGGATGATGCCTAACGTGTCTAAATCCCACAGACGATGTATTGGTGGGTCAGGCTCAATATCCTCAGATATTTCCCTGAAGCGTAGGGGTGACTGTTCTAAGCCTAGTCACGCCACAATTACATTATTGGACTGTTGGTTTATGGATGCTGGACCTTGTCTGAAAAGCACTGGTCCTGTGAGCAATTTGCCTCCTGAGGACGACAACAAATTCATACCCTGTTGCCTAGTGCATCCAGTTATAAACTTGTAATAATGATCCGCGCCTATTAGTATTCCAATATCTGTGAGGCAGTCAGAATTTATTTTATAATCTGCTAGCCTCATGCGGTTTCGTTTAAGGTGTCTCGCAGTGCGAGCTAATCCTGTGACCTGTAGGTCTGTAGGAATCTTATCCACTACTACCGCTTGGATTGGGCTAGTAGAAGATCCTAGTCTTACTAATACTTTAACTACCTTGTAGTCACGAGGTCCACTATTTGACAAGAAACCAGAAATATTTAACCTCACACTTTTGGCAGGTTTTAAATTTAACTCATCTACCAACTGTTGTGTAATGAAGGTTTTCTGTGAACCTTGGTCAAAGAGACCCCTAGTGTTAATTCTAGATCTTCGGTTTATTAATTTAAGTTGAGCTGTAGGCAAAGTAGTATTATTGCCTGACTCAGTAGCAAGTACATTCACTTCGTGATGCACTTTACAATATTTCACTGCAGTAGAATTAGTAGAATTCTCTCCAGTGGTCATGGTTGGTGTAGAAGATTTTCTACATAAGGCGTAGTGGTGTACACCTTGGTTACAGCGGTTGCAGGAACGTAGCTGCACTGCACATTTCTTGGGATCATGAGAGCCCATGCACTTGGTGCACTTGTGCAATTCTTGTAACCTTTTAACCCTAACATTATAAGTAGGGTAAACAGAGCATTGATAAGTGGTGTGTTCCTGATTGCAGAACAGACACTTTCTCTGGTTAATAGACTTAGTCTCTTTAGTAGACAAGTCATTGGTTATCTCTGAAGGAGATACTGAATATGTACCTACATTTCCACTTCTTTTCCTAGTGGATGGAGTAGGTCTGGATTTATATTTATTAGACTTACTCTGAGTCTGTTTAGGTTTGACTGAAATATCAGTACTAGTTGGTTTAGACTCAGGTTTAATTTTATCATGAGTCTTTAACCTGTTAACTGTGATCCTCAACCCCTCGAAAATTTGATCGAGAGTAAGAAACTCAGTATTATAATGTGAGCAGAGCTCTGTCAAGACATTTCGAGGTAATTTCCTCTGTAATAATAGCTTGATAGACCATTCTGAAGCAGGTATATTAACTTTAGTACCTAAGGCCTTTACTAGAGACTCTACTTCTAGTCTGAAGCTCTGAAATGACTCTGGTCTACTGTTTGGTGCATTCAGATCTAGCAATTGATAATAGAGGGTAGCTATACTTAACTCTTTGTTGCAATAGTTCAACTTCAGGAGTTTTATAGCTTCCTCATAATTACTCTCATTAAGAGCAAGGTTATGTATGACCTTTTTAGCCTCTCCTGTGAGAAGACTAAGTAGGTATGAAAATTTAGAAACCTTGTCTAGAGACTGTTTCTTATGGATGTGAACTTCAAAGGAAGTCCAAAAATTGTCCCAATTTTCTGTATCTAATCCTGAAAATGTAGGCAAGTCCAGAGTAGGCAAACGAACCTCGGGTAAGTGATTATTGAAGTGAGACCCAGTGTTACTGGTATTGGATCCAGATTGTTTGGCTAATTTAGATAGCCTGATAATTCTATCTTGAGTCTCATCTTCATACTGGGAGATGTCGTCCACAATTTGACTTGCTTCATCAGGATCAGTTTCTACAGTATTTAGCAGATCAAGGTAAGATTTACCTGCAGATTTGACTTGATCAAATTTCAGATCAGCCACTCTAACTGATGTCTCTAAGTGATAAGTGTCAATGGGAGTATCTTTAGTTAAGCTCTCAGCCTTATTAATTAATCTGGTCAAATGACCTTTAAGGCCAATGTAGGTTCTCCTCAATTGCTCAGGAGTAGCCATGTTGGGCTTAGGTTCAAACTTCACAGTGTTAGTATATGTATTACTAATGAAGCTTGGGTACTTGTTCATTAGTGAATAAGTAACATTAATTGTAGCCTAATTTAAGGTAGCCACTTTATATTTTACCTCACTTGAGGTTGAATGTACCTACCTACCTAACAACAAATAGCTAGATATTTTGTGCACTGTCTGAACTTCACCATTAGTTCTCGTCCGGTTAGCTCATCTATATCACCATCAGAGTTAATGGAGATTATCCAGCAATACACAAAATAGATACACAAAATAATGCATACAAGAGAAATATTATGGAGACACTCCAATCAGAGTTATCTCAAAAATTAATCCCACCCTATTTAGGGTCAGCACAAATAATATAATACATACAACACTGACTAGTTTAGATCTAGTCGTAATAATTCCTAAGAACTATAAAGTTTAGTCTGGGCTTGTACCAAATTCAGCACAATCTCAGCCTAAATTCTACCTAATAACATGGGTAAAGATTACCAGTATTGTGGTGCAGTAAGGTGAATATAGTTGTGCTGTATTTTTGGGTTTTTTGTTTTATAAGAGTGCTCTTGCACACACAGGTGAAACAATTATGTACAGTTAAGTTTGGCTTGCTAGCCACAGCCGTTTGTGATGGTTGATAGTGTTAATTAACTTGTCAACCACATGCAACCTAGATTCCCCTGACAAGTGTACACCATCTCTGGTCAGGTTCTGTCTGTAAGGTCTGGCTGTAAATTGGATATATGTGGCATCCAATCTCGCTCGTTTTTTCAGCCTGAAATTTATGTACTTAGCAGCTCTCAGGTAGTATTCTGGGGTTACTCCCCAACGATTATCTTGTCTTGGTTGGCGAGGTTCCACTAATGTGAATACTACTGATTCACTGATGAGCTTGAAAGAAGAAATTATGGCTTTGAGGTGTTTGATCACCTCGGCTGGATGACGAGTGGGGTGGATGTCATTACCACCTAAGTATATAATGGTTAGATGGTGAGGCCACTCTAACGCAGGTGTTAGGGTGGGGTTATTATAAAAGTTATGAGCTGTTGCTCCTGGTGACCTAAAGATTCTCACCTCTGTGTGAGGTATAGGTCTAAGTGTTGTGGGTAATTGGCTATGACCCACTAAAGCTACCTTATACATGAGGTGAAAGTAGCAATATATTAGTGTGATCTAGGCTAACTGATGTGTTACACTGTTAGTTGACACAATTAATTAAATAGTTAGTCTAGCTTTTATCACACAAGGATTAGTTATTAATGATTAATATTTTAATTATAAATTTAATGCCTATCCGGTTCGATAAGGACCATATTGTGGGACATTTGGGGCTTGAATCTGATTATGTAAATATTAATGTAGTAAATTAAATTACGAAGGACCACCCGCTTTTATAGTAAAGAGGGAAACTGAGAATTTCTGATCATTAGATAATTCCTAGATGAACCAGTAACTATGGATAAAATACTAGAGAATATGATCATAGAAATAATTAATGGGTTGTATAATTAAATGAATCAAACCCTCAAACACCTACATTGGGGGGTTATTACTGGAGGTAAGTACGTCCAGGAACTAGTGTGGTTCGTTCACTAATCCAAATAATAATAATCTAATCCTATGAATTATAGTGAAACTAATGTCATTACAATGAATGGGAACATAGATTATAAGTATAGTAATGATAGTCACAATAAACACATGTTAATCCTAAGAAATTCTGCATGTAAGTAATTTCAAGAATTTCATGAATGAATACAAAGAATCTTAGCTTAAAGATGATTCCTTTATGTAAGCCACGACGATTCCTCTAATTCCCTGGACTCGGCTGGCTGACGAATGGGATGGATTAACATGGGAGAAGGCGGCAGGGAGAATTCTTCTCACGTGCTGCAAGACAAATATTTACAGTAGCAACTAATTAAACTACTGAATCTCTATATTCAAGAAATTAAGAGTTACAGGTGACAAAAATTAATAACCTGTTGTTTGATGTTGGCATACGTCGTAACGGTCAATCACCCAGCTACTACAAAACACTTTACAAGATGCATCAAATAAAGAGAATATACTTAGCTAATAAGGGCACTGTATAAGTTTTAAGATTGCCGAAATTCGCGTCCCCAGGCTCTGGCTTAGCCTATCCTGGATAATGGCGCGCTTCACTGGCTGGTCACGTGTAGTCAAGAACCAGGTTAAATAGGTTTCTTATATTACACCAGCACCAGTTGAAGATATTATCTGCAAGGTTATTCACGCCTCACAGTGGCGACTTTCATCTGAGGATGGCTAACGTCCACCCTAATGGCTGGGCAATGGCGTCTCCTCGTGAGTACGATACGAGTAGGTCTGCCTCAGAGCTTCTCTCCACGTGTACTGGCAAGCCTCCTCTACCCCACGCCGCGTCTCGCGTTCATTAAACAAATTATTGTCACGAACATTAATGTTTCTCGCATTTACGCTTGAAATGTTGAAGACTGGACGGGTTTATTATTTAGAAGAGGGAAATATTATTATTTGCCAATTTAAAAATAGGAAATATATAAGGGAGAGGAATTAATGTCTCCCCATGGCATTCACTGGTGACGTTAACTTTTATTACTAGATAATCGCTATGACTCCAACGCTCTATTCGGCTTTTAGTTGGAGGTCAATTCATCAGTAATTAATTATCATACAGAATGCCTTAGTTATAGAGAATCGGATTTAATTCTCAGATACATTGGATATAATGTGTTTATTGTAATGAAATCTGACGCAATACTGGCGTCGGGTGACGTGAGAATTCTAGCCTACTGCACAGATGAAATTATTAGTATCTGCCCGAAACGCTTTGCGTAATAATGGCTTTAGGCATTGTATGTACTAGCTCTATCTATAAAGCCAACAAACTTTGTAAAATCTCTTTATGTATGTACCTTTGTCTAAATAAAAATTATTATTATTATTATTATAGTACATGAGAATTCTACGTGTTGTTAATTTTACTTACTACAATAATTAGTAGAGTTAGTAATAAGTAATGAGAATACAACAGTGTTGTATTCGGTGTTGGAAATATCCAATACCAGTGACCTCTAGCACATCATCACCAGTTACCTCTAGCACATCATCACTAGCGACCTCTAGCACATCATCACCAGTGACCTCTAGCACATCATCACCAGTGACCTCTAGCACATCATCACTAGTGACCTCTAGCACATCATCACTAGCGACCTCTAGCACATCATCACCAGCGACCTCTAGCACATCATCACCAGTGACCTCTAGCACATCATCACCAGTTACCTCTAGCACATCATCACTAGCGACCTCTAGCACATCATCACCAGTGACTTCTAGCACATCATCACCAGTGACCTCTAGCACATCATCACTAGCGACCTCTAGCACATCATCACTAGCGACCTCTAGCACATCATCACCAGCGACCTCTAGCACATCATCACCAGTGACCTCTAGCACATCATCACCAGTGACCTCTAGCACATCTTCACCAGTGACCTCTAGCACATCATCACCAACGACCTCTAGCACATCATCACTAGCGACCTCTAGCACATCATCACTAGCGACCTCTAGTACATCATCACCAGCGACCTCTAGCACATCATCACTAGCGACCTCTAGCACATCATCACCAGCGACCTCTAGCACATCATCACTAGCGACCTCTAGCACATCATCACCAGCGACCTCTAGCACATCATCACCAGCTACCTCTAGCACATCTTCACCAGCGACCTCTAGCACATCATCACCAGCGACCTCTAGCACATCATCACCAGCGACCTCTAGCACATCATCACCAGCGACCTCTAGCACATCATCACCAGCGACCTCTAGCACATCATCACCAGCGACCTCTAGCACATCATCACCAGCGACCTCTAGCACATCTTCACCAGCGACCTCTAGCACATCATCACCAGCGACCTCTAGCACATCATCACCAGTGACCTCTAGTACATCATCACCAGCGACCTCTTGCACATCATCACCAGCGACCTCTAGCACATCTTCACCAGCGACCTCTAGCACATCATCACTAGCGACCTCTAGCGCATCATCACCAGCTGCCTCTAGCACATCATCACTAGCGACCTCTAGCACATCATCACCAGCTGCCTCTAGCACATCATCACCAGTGACCTCTAGCACATCATCACTAGCGACCTCTAGCACATCATCACCAGCGACCTCTAGCACATCATCACTAGCGACCTCTAGCACATCATCACCAGCGACCTCTAGCACATCATCACTAGCGACCTCTAGCACATCATCACCAGCGACCTCTAGCACATCATCACTAGCGACCTCTAGCACATCATCACCAGCGACCTCTAGCACATCTTCACCAGCGACCTCTAGCACATCATCACCAGTGACCTCTAGCACATCATCACCAGCGACCTCTAGCACATCATATAAATTATATTCATATAAAAGGACCCAACATCTGCAACTCGCATCCAAATGAATACAATTAAAATGTAACCTATACTTTAATAAAAAGTAGAACATTTAAATATCTAATTTCATCTCTGTAGTATCTTGCCTTGTGCTACTAAGTCTCACAATATCTTTTACATCTAATTTCTTGCTTCTGACCAGTGACATCTGACTGACATTAGTATGACATTTGTGAATTTGATAATATTTATGTCAGTCCAGGATTCTTCTCAGCTGGGGAGGTTGAGAGTATGACAGCGTATAGTGGCCTTGATCGTCAGGCGTAGCTGGGGTGGAGGTGATTTTCCGTATCTGTATGCGTGTTTTGTCCTTACTCTGCACTCAAAATTTCACCCTTTTATTACTGTTAACGCACAAAACAAATCACCCGCCCCCCCCCCACTCCCATCAAGAACAATATGTATTATTCCCGAAAAAAATCTATTTTGAAAAAAATGTTAATTAAAGATTAACACACTGGCAAAGCACACATTCAGTCCCACATCAGGAATTATCAGCCACCAATCCCTGTGGAAAGCTGATAATTACGTCAACTTACGAGATACGCCGCGAATGATGTCTCATCCCTGCCAACCTTAAATTTCCCTAACACTAAGATTGAATTAGTATATGGAAAAAAATATTTTATATAAGGTACCTAGGTCATTACTTTGCTACTCCACAAGCTTCTGTTACCCCTATATATCCTTAATTCTAAATGTCTGTCTACTTCTTGATAATATACATATATATATATATATATATATATATATATATATATATATATATATATATATATATATATATATATATATATATATATATATATATATATATAATATATATATATATATATCCACATATAATGTAATGTGTGTAAACGACAGCCGCGTCAAACAGCCTGGTAGACCAAACAACCAACCGGACGAGGCCTGTGGTCCTCGGGGGTAATTAGCTTTGGGCAATTACACGGACCCCTTGGGAGACATGATGACTAAGGGGTGTACAGTAACCTAAGCCTCAGGATGAGTATACGGTGCACAATAAACTAAGACTCACAGTATGAGTATGTGGTTCAAAATACACTGACACTCACAGGATAAGTATATGGAGTGCAGAATAAACTACAACTCGCACGATGAGTCTGTGGTATTCATGCTCTATATTAGGTAAACTAGAATACATCTCTGTTTTCAAAATATATAATTTAATAAAACAAAATTGGAAACATATTGTATGTTTCCGAATTTATGATGATATTGATTGATTTATTTATTTATTTATATATATACAAGAAGGTACATTGGGTTTGTGAGAATACATTGGATAGTACAGTATTTACATTCTTGTAAAGCCACTAGTACGCGCAGCGTTTCGGGCAGGTCCTTAATCTTGCAGATAATTTTAAGTAGGTAATTTCAATCAGAATTGATAAATGATAAAGATACATTACAAGAGAAAAATGAGATGAGAGAGATAAGTAAGTATCTTAAAGCACCTTGTTATATTGAAGCTCTGATTGATTACATTGGCAGCTTGATTAGTAATTTAAACAAGATTAATAGACACCATACAGCAGAGTGACAGCACATATAAGACAGCAATGATCACAATATAGAAAATATATTAAAGTTTATAATAAAGGTAAAAGTAGCTCTACTTGTGGATGACAGTCCTCAGCTTGGCGCCTTCTTTTGATAATTACTTGCTTGTGGCTGACATATATAATCTGACTGTTTCAACCATAGTTCAACTAGACATCGATCATGCTTCATAATTAATATACAAACAGTATATATCTTTACTTCTGTTTTGTGTATTAAGGTGACTTAAATTTTATAAGTTAAGCAGACGAGGAGTCACAATAACGTGGCTGAAATATGTTAACCTAACAACACACACTAGAAAGTGAAGGGATGACGACGTTTCGGTCCGTCCTGGACCAATCTTAAGTCGATTGTGTCGATTAAGTTCACAATCGACTTTAAAATGGCCCAGGACGGACCGAAACGTCGTCGTCCCTTCACTTTCTAGTGTGTGGTTTGGTCAACTTTATAATTAATTTCTTTCTGTATATGATGATAGTGTGCAATTAGGGTATCATTGCAACTTTATGGGAAATCGTTAAATCATAAATATATCTTGGGTCTTATACTTACATTGTTAAATATACAATATCTTATTATATATTTTGTGTGTAAATCACGAAAATTAACACGTAATGAAAAATGTGACAGTGTCAGACCACGGAGGAAGAATTGAAACAGGAATTTCCTTAACTACTTTCGTATATTAATACATCTTCAGAAGGAATGGTTCCTTCTGAAGATGTATTAATACAAGAAAGTACTAAAGGAAATTCCTGTTTCAATTCTTCCTCCGTGGTCTGACACTATCTTATTATATATTGTATATACTGAATTATATATACTATGCTTATATTATATATACTGAAATATTGTTACATTTAACGTATGAAACAAAGTTTATATCTGTATTTTTAATAAAATATAAAACAATAATGTTTATCAACGTATCTCTGTGAATTACATAATTTATCAGTATTGTACAGCCTGTGATCTCCACCTGGCTGGCCACTGATACCAAAGTAGCTTTCATGTGTCCGGACACCGGCGATAGGGCTTTATTATTTAACTTTAGAGAGAGAGATATTTCTTGAAATGTTGTCACATTAACGTCTACATCTTCCTTCCTTCTGACATATAGATTTTAAGGTTAATTAGCATATATGGAAATAAATTACACAATTTATTGGCTGGTGTGAAGGGCTTCACACTCTTAGAGCAAGCCATCAAGTAACTGTACAGTATCAAGTAGCTATACAAATGCATATATCTTCGCTTTCACTTCAGTTATATTTATGACAAGTATTTAAAGTGTAGCTTATATTTGTGCCTTTCTGTTGACATAGAAAACTTTCGTTTATTACATTATCTAGATAAAATTAGCATTGATCTTCAAAAGGTTGTAGTTGTAACATCCATTATAAACAACATTATTATTGCAAACAGTAGGAGTTTCAAAGTCTCATTTGTATGGATAACTTCTCATATAGGTGTTGTCCAGCATGATGACACAAACAAGGCAGCTAAAATTAATGTGATAAGCCTGAAGTTGAATGGGATATGGGCATTCCAATCTCTTCTGTCAAAGCCGCAATATTTTAGGTAATTAGGGAAGACAGAAGAGCAGTCACTGACACACAAAAGCCAGAAAGCAAGAGTATAAAGAGCTATGACATGTTTATGTGCCTCTGTAACCTTTTCCACCACCGCCCACAAGATGGGTATGGGGTGCATAATAAATGAACTAAACTAACTAAACATGTTTAGAATCGAGAATTATATGAACGGACAGCATAAAACTTCCACTAGTGTCACAATGACAGTGTGACACTGTAATTGCCAGAATTAGGCTAGGATATCGATATGTATCGCAGAGGGCTGCAGGTAATGAATAGCCCCCAATGGTGAATATTCCAATTGTAAACTATGTGAACAAGAGCTGGGACATACTCACCAACACTATATCTGTGATTGCCCTGTTATAAGTGACTTCAGACCAAATGGTATAAGGTACTTTAAACTCTATAATTACTTCATACACTTAGGAATATTGGAAGATATTCTTATGCTGTACCCGGATTTTGCTAACGGAGACTAATAGATCAGCCTTATATTTTATGTTCTCATCTGATTGTTAGTCACAGTTGATTTTTTTTTATTGAGGCTGGTATTTTATCCCCTGATTCCATGTATAACTAACCATCCTGTGAGATGGGAATATTTGATGAACTTATAGCTAGTTTTTTATATACACAGTGTAATCTTTCATATAGAATAGGGTAGCAGCACATTGCTGTGTATACCTAAGCTTGTTAATAATAACAAAAAAAAAGTTAGTTTCTATCGATAGGGAGAGCGATGGTTCAAAAACCTTCTTTAAAATATGAATATCTTTCCTATCTCAATAATCTCTGTGATTAAAACGCAAAAATGACTTTGTCACTGCCTTTTTGATAACGTATACAATCATAAGCTTTATTTGTGAATCTCTATTAAACAGTAAATCAGAGAGCGTGTAAGGTTCCGTATTCCATGTGCGAAGAAACAGGGAGATTTTACATAAATACAGTACATGATAGTTTAAGTAAGTAAGTAAGTAATTATCAAAAGAAGGCACCAAACCGGGAAGGCTATGTAGCACCATCAAATACGCAAAATAATCAGAGGGCGCTAAATATCACCAAGGATGCCAATACGAGAACAAAAACGCATAAGGCGAACGATATCAAAAGTATCCGAGTCACCAAGAATTCTATCGAGGGACAGGTGACCGCGAGGGGCGGTCGGAAAGCAAGAAACACGCTCGTCCTGGAAGTCAGGACATTCAAGAAGGACATGCACGACCGTAAGAGGGACAATGCAACTAGGACAATAAGGAGCAGGGCGGCGCTCCATCAAGTGACCATGGGTTAAGCGAGTATGGCCAATACGCAACCTCGCCAGAGCTGTTTCCCACCGCCGGTTACGGTGGAAGGAGGACGGCCACAAGGAAACACAACATTTAAGAGTACGTAGCTTGTTACCAGTAACAGACAACCAAGAAGCCTGCCAACGGGTAAGGACTGAGGAATGGATAACCGGGTAAAAGTCGGAATACGGAATGCCTTTACGAGAGATGGGACAAGAGCGGACAGCTTCCTTGGCGGCAGCATCGACACGCTCATTTAAAGACACACCAATATGGCTGGGAACCCAACAGAACTCAACCGACTTAAATTTACTGTGAACGAGAAACAGCCAATGCTGGATCTCGACAACTACTGGATGAACTGGATTAAAGGACCCGAGAGCCATGAGGGCACTACGAGAGTCAACAACAACTACAAAGGAAGACTGACAACGAGAAAGCAGGAGACGAAGAGCATAGAGAATAGCATAAAGTTCCGCTGCAAAGATGCTAGTCTCCGGAGGCAAGCGACACATATAAGTGCGATCAGGAAAAACAACAGAGTAGCCAACACCGTCCGCTGACTTAGACCCATCGGTGAAGACAGAAACGGAGCGGGAGTGAGAAGAAAAGTGCTTGAGGAAAAAGCGTTTTAGAACCGTAGGAGGGGTAAAAGCTTTAGTGATACGGGTCAAGGATGTACAAAACCGCGGAAGAGGGACCCTCCACGGGGGCAAAGAAGGAACAACACGAGGAGAAACATCAGAAATACGAATGGAAAGAAAATCCTGTAGGCGAGATAACCAGACAGAAAGAGGGAGGTGGTGAAGAGGAACAGGAACTGCAGGAGGGGTAAAAGTTAAAGCACGACAGAGGCGAGAGGAAGGATGTTGCAAGGACCGCGCAAGATAGCGAAGACAGTAGCGATCACGGCGGTCCTGGAGAGACAGGAAGCCAGTGTCAACATACAAGCTAAGGATGGGAGTCGAACGAAAGGCACCAGAACTGAGGCGCAACCCAGTATGGTGCAAAGCATCAAGACGGCGAAGAGTAGAAGGAGAAGCAGACGAGTAAGCAGGGCAACCATAATGGAGCTTAGACAGGACGAGAGAGGAATGTAAAGCAAGGAGAGTGCGCCTATCTGCCCCCCAAGAAGTATGGGACAAGACCCGAAGGAGGGGAAGGGCCTTAGAGCACTCAACACGGAGGTAAGAGATATAGGGAGACCAAGACAAACGAGTGTCAAGGAATAACCCCAAAAGCTTTGCGGAATCTTTGTATTCAAGGGGATGACCATAAAGGGACAAAGAGGGACGAAGAACAACCTGTTTCCGCGTAAAAGTCATGGCACAAGTCTTAGAAGTAGAGAACTTGAAGCCATGATCTGTGGCCCAAGACGACACTGCATCAATTGCAAGTTGAAGCCGGCGTTGAAGAAGAGGCGAATCATCACCCTGACAACAATGGGTAAGATCAGCGACATAGAGAGCGGAGAAGACACCAGAAGGAAGAGAGGAAAGAAGACCATTGAGGGCAACCAGAAAAAGAGTAGTGCTCAGAACACTACCCTGGGGCACACCTTCGTATTGCTGAAAAGAGGGAGAGAGAGCGGTACCAAGGCGCACCCGAAAGGAACGACGAGAGAGGAAGCTGCGGAGAAAGAGAGGGAGATGACCACGAAGGCCAAAAGAATGAAGTTGAGATAGGATATGATAACGCCAAGTGGTGTTGTAAGCCTTTTCCAGGTCAAAAAGGACGGCAACAACGGAGGTCTTCGCAGCAAAAGCAGTACGAATATAGACCTCCAAGTTCACCAGGACATCTGTCGTGCTGTGGCACTTGCGGAAACCAAATTGAGAAGGGGAGAGGAGGTGATGGTGTTCCAGGAACCACATCAGACGAACGTTAACCATACGTTCAAAGAGTTTGCAGACACAACTTGTGAGAGCAATAGAGCGAAAGTCCTTAGGGGAAGTACCCAGAGACCCCGGTTTGCGAACAGGGAGGACAACGGCATCGAGCCAGTCCTCAGGGACTGACGACGACTCCCAGATCCGATTATACAGACTCAGTAAATACTGAGACGTGCTCGGAGGGAGATGGCGAAGCATCTCATAATGAATACCATCGGAGCCCGCCGCCGTAGAACCGCAGAGGGCCAGGGCAGAACGAAGTTCAGAGAGAGAGAAGGGATCATTATAGGGAAGCTGAAGATGAGTGCAGAAATCTAAAGGACGAGACTCAAGGACAGGTTTACGAAGAAGGAAAGATTGGGGAAGATGAAGACCAGAGCTAACAGAAGAAAAGTGGGAACCCAGTTCGGAAGCGACCTGCAACGGGTCCGCCACAAGAGTATCATGGAGGTGAAGGACCGGTGAAACATCGGGAACGAACTTACCCGCTATCTTGCGGATACGCTTCCAGATCTGGGCCAGAGGGGTTTCGGACGTAATTGTTGAGACATAAGATGCCCAATATTCACGTTTAGCCGTACGGATGGCCCTACAGGCCACCGCACTTGCTTTCCGAAAGAAAAGAAAAGAATCGGCCGTCTGCCTACGGCGGTGCCTCTTCCAGGCTGCACGCTTACAGCAGACAGCCCGAGCACAGTCCGCATTCCACCAGGGAACGCACTTCCGTGGACCCCGGGAGGAAGAGCAAGGGATAGAGCGGAGGGCAGCGTTGAAGACAGTGTCATGAAAAAGGAGAAGAGCGCGAGAGAGAGGCAGAAGGGAGAGGTCAGAGAGAGTAGCACTGAGGGAAAATAGGGTCCAGTCCGCCTTAGCAAACTGCCACCTAGGGAAAGAGAGGGAAGGGCGAAAAGAGAAAAAGGAAACAAGGATGGGGAAATGATCACTTCCATGGAGGTCATCAAGAACCTGCCACGTGAAATCTAAGTAAAGAGAAGAAGAGCAGAGAGAAAGATCAAGACAAGAAAGGGTGCGAGTCCGAGAGTCCAAATGAGTGGGCTCACCAGAATTCAGAAGAGACAGGGAAGAAGAGAGGAGAAACGGCTCAAGAAGGCGACCCCGGGTATTCGTCAGAACGTCACCCCAAAGAGAATGACGACAATTGAAGTCACCCAGCAGGAGCACAGGCTCCGGCAAGGAGTCTAGGAGGTGTTTCAAATCAGGAAGAGAAAGCGGGACACTCGGGGGGAGATAAATGGAACAAACAGTGTACCATTTCCCCACAAAGACACGAGCAGCAGAACAATGGAGAGGTGAAGGAAAAAGTAAAGGAACAAAGGGAACATCAGCACGAATCAAAAGAGCAGAAGAATTAGAAGCCCCAGCAACAGCTGGGGGGGGGGGGAGAGAAAGGAATAGCCACGAAAACGACCAGGACGAGCACCAAGCATCGGCTCCTGGAGACAGACACAAAGGGGCGAAAACCGCGAAATCAGAAGTTGGAGTTCGAGGAAATTAGCGTAATAACCTCGAACGTTCCATTGAAGAATGGACAACGACGAGAAGAGAAAGGACAAAAACAGAGAACAAGGAAGAAACAAAGGCGAAAGAGCAAGAGAGCACGTTAAAGAATATCAGGGTCGGGATCAGGGTCAGCAAAGTCAGGGTTAGGGGGGCATGGGTAAACTGAGCAAAGACGGAGGGAAGGAAACGGGAGAACAGATCAGAGGTGGGCGGGTGGGGTCCGGAGGAGGAGGAGGAGGAAGAGGAGGAGACAACGGAGAGGAGCAGGCAAGGACAGCAGCAGGAAGAGGAGGGGTAGAAAGAGGGGAGCGTACCTCAGCAAGGGCAGCAACTGAAAGGGAAGCGGGGGCTAAAGAAACCTCCATAGCAGGAACAGGGGGCGCAACCACCGAAACGGGAAGGGAAGGAGCGAGAGAGGCAGAAGTAAGGGCCGAGGAAGAAAGCGAAACCTTCTTACCCGCCGGGGAGGAGGAAGGAGAGGAGCCAGGTTTATGCTTCTGACGTAAAGAGACAGGTGTTCCAGCAACCACGTACTGGGCAACGGATTCTAGCATCTCAACAGGAGAAGCTGAACGAGGGCACACATGACGGCCGTTTGGAGAGCGATGGACATCAGCCCGCACCGACAGGCGGCAGGGAGAGTCAAGAGACGGAGGGGAAGGATGGGAAGGAGGAACGGAGGGAGACGAGGAAGAAGACACAGGAGACACAACAGACTGGGTGGAAGGAAGGGGAACCCCAGACAGAGGACCAGGAGGGGGATCCTTCGGGAGAGAACCCAAAGGAACAGAGGAGGGGGCAGTGGGCGCATCTGGGTCCAAGGCCCGGAAACGGTTGTGAGTCTGAGGAAGGCGGGAAGGACGAGGAGAGGAAGAGCGCAACACGCGAGCATAAGAGATATTAGCATAAGGCGGGAGTTGGCGAACCTGGCGCCTCGCCTCATTAAAAGATAAA
This sequence comes from Procambarus clarkii, assembly GCF_040958095.1. Lineage (NCBI taxonomy): Eukaryota > Metazoa > Arthropoda > Malacostraca > Decapoda > Cambaridae > Procambarus > Procambarus clarkii. The sequence goes on along the minus strand of NC_091186.1, from coordinate 35,017,780 downwards.
CGCTCCCGGTGCTTCAAGTTGAGGACGGCTGCCTCAAGCTTGTAATGGACACACACACGGGAGAAGGCAGGATGGGCCTCACCGCAGTTGAGGCAACGAGCCTGGGGAGAAGTGCACTCCGATTTAGAGTGACCTTCGCCACCACACAAAGGACAGAGAGAGACAGTCCCGGAACAGCGGAGGGCACCATGCCCAAACCTCCAGCACTTGTTGCAGAGTCGAGGAGAAGGAATGTACTCCTGGACAGAGCACCTGGCACCAGCAAGAATGACAGAGGGCGGAAGGGTCCTACCATCAAAGGTAATCTTCACAACCCGGAGGGGTTGACGGCGACTACCACGAGGGGGACGAGTAAACGTGTCCACCTGGAGAATAGAATGGCCCTGGGCAGCAAGGATATGTCGAATATCGTCGTGGCAGTCGCGCAAGTCCCGAACACCGGTCGCAACATGGGGCGGGAGCAAAATAGCGCCAACACTGGCATTCAACTGAGCGTTCTTCAAGACCCGAACAGGGGTCTCGCCAAGGCAGGATAAGGCAGCCAAGCGGGAAGCAGCATCCTGAGAAGGAGCAGCAACGACATGTGTACCGAGATGAGTGGGGTTGAAAGTAATGGAGGCATCCACGGAATCAACGAGATGTCGATGGAGGGAGAAATCGTCAGGAGGCGCAGAATCAAGAGGGAGGAGATCAAAATATTTGGCCCACGAAGCGGGACCAAACAAGGCTTGATAGGTAGCAGAATTGGAAGGAATCGAGCGAGGGCGGCCGTGACGAGGACGGCGGTGAGAACCCCCAGAGAGAGAGGGGTTAAAAGGCGCAGTAGTTACAACTAGAGAAGGAGCCGCGCCAGGGGACGAGGTAGTCACCACTGGGGGCTTGGGGCTCGACCCAACCACAGAGGAGGGAGGGGAGCCAGGGGAAGGAGTCAGAGAGGCCAAAGGAGGAGCAAGGTCGGGGCCCAATGCAGCGGAGGCTACAGAGCCCGGTCTTCCAATACGAACCGACTCGGGGGCTTGGTCGCCCACCCCACGAGCCTGAGAAGGTAAACCAGAAGCAGCCGAAACAGGGGTTATCATCATTACGAAAAGAAGAATTCATTCACGAATGTGCCCCCACACCCACCATGGAGCCACAATTAGAGGCAGGACACCCAACAAGAAGCTATCGCCGGTCTTGCCGGGGCCTCCTAGGGGTGCGTCGTGAGTATAGGCCCCACAAACGCCACCTTAAGAAACCGACAGTCCGTCGAGATTGGGTTCAGTGACGAAAGGGGGATTGACAATAAATGGTTCCCCTCGCTCTCGACTTCGGGTACTACAGTTCTACGGGTGCAAGAGTATGCCTCCTCAAGCACCCGGGCATCAAAATAGAAGAAGTCCAAGGGAAGAACCAGAACGAGCAAAAGGTCGGCAGGAAACGGCAAGCAGATAGGAGAAGTGGGGGGAGAAAAACGAAACAGAAGGAAAAGGAAAAGATGCCCAGCAGAATTGGAGAGGACGGCAGCAGGAGCACAAGGCTAGAAAAGGACAGAGGACTGTCCCAAGGAGCATCACACTCCGACAGCCGCCCACTAAGCCCCCACACGGCGACAACGAGCTGAGCGGGGAGGGGGGATAGTTTAAGTAGCGAACGCATACCAACAAATACCGATTAGTATCTATAACAAAAATATTGTTCTATGGAGTTGATTTAACTTCCAGCCATGTATTTTTAAATAATCTTTAACGTTTTCTGGCTAGTTATGTTAGATTTGATTAAAAATACGCATTCTACTTGTTAACATCATAAATTAAATTTGCGATAATTTGAGCAGAGAAGTTCGACGACTGAATCACTGTGTACAGAAGGTTGATATGCCAGCAAACACTTTCCAGACAGCAATATATCTTTGATAAGTCGCTCCACGACATTGTTGCTTGGACCATCGACTTCCTTTGATATTACATATTTACATCTTATTTTGCTATGAAATTATATTTTTTCAGAGTAAAATTATGTTTTCTCATGTTCTGCATCCAGCATCCACATTATAGCGAGTAAATATACCATATTACGTCATTGCTGACGTAATGCAAGGAGGGTTTGAGTAGCTTTGGGTCTTTAGTGGACAGAATCTCCAATAGATGGGGCGAGAGTCGCCCCATCTCTCTCGCCCAGGCGGGAGTCGAAACTTAAATTAAAATTGCTATATCATTAGTCTCCAACATGATATATTTCCTTTGGTGCACTCACAATAACGATTATAGCTTAGTCTTTCTGGAAGCATGTAATATTTTAGGCTTTATTAGCGTATCTTTGTTAATTACACAACATATTGGCAAGTGCGTAGGCGTCTGCACTCCATGACCGAAAAGCTACTGAACGAAACTATAAAAACATATATATCTTCACTTGAGCTTTAAATATGTCTACTGTAATGTATTTAAAGTAAAGCTTATATTTCTATCTTTCTTAAGACATATAAAACATTTGTGTTTATTAACGAATTTACGTAAAATAAACATTGTTCTGAGAGAGTTGCTCTGTCGCTCAGTCTATGCGGGGGTCGGAGCTCGGTGATTATTAAAATACATGAATCTTCATTAGAACTTTAATTATGTCTATGATAAAGTGTTTAAAATGAGCCTTATATTACTATCTTTCTTGAGGCATATAAAAAATTTACGATTATTTACAAATTTACGTGAAATAAGCATTGTTCTGAGAGAGAGTTGCTCCGTCGATCGATCTGTCCGGAGTCGGAGCTCGGCTATTATAAAAGTACACCTATCTTCGCTTTAAATTTAAATATGCCCATGGTAAGGTATTTAGAACGAAGCTTATATATCTGTCTTTCTTGTGACATATAAAACTCTTACGTTTATTAAGGAATCTACGTGAAATAGGCATGGTTCTGAGATGAATGCTGCGGTTTTAGAACTCGACGAGCGATGAAAACTGCCACTTTTATACAACTACAAATATCTTCGGTTTTACTTAAAATATTTGTCTGGTAGAGGTTTTACATATAGATCGCGTTTCTGTCTTTCTTCTGACTAATAAATAATTTTGGTTTAATCAGTTATCAAGATGTTTTCAACAATATTCTTTCAGCGTTCGTCTTTTCCAACTTGGGCGACCCTTTTGGAAGCACGATACTTGGGTTAACCCATCCTATAGTTGGGTCTGTTTCCAACTGGGGTTCGAATATAGCTACTCACAGAGTCAGCTGATCAGCGGCCGCCCTCAAGGCCAGACGCACTAATATTTCTCCTCCAACAATATTGTTTATGGTGTTATTATGCTATATACACACACATTATATATAAATATCTACCTGTTTTATTCACCATACCTGTACAAATAAGCTGGTATGGTGCCCAAAGACCATAGTGGTCATTAGTAAACAATATGACAAGTCGTGCAGACGACGCTCCTCCCTCACCAAAATGGCGGCTCCCAACCTACTCCTCTTGCTGTTATCTCACACTATACACACGTTATATATAGGTATCTACATATGTGTTCACCATAGCGAACCACTAAGCTGGTATGGTGAGTGCAGTCAATAAATAGTGGCCACACCCAGTCAGAAGATGACGCCGACACCCTCCCTCCCACAGCATTACTCCTTCATCCATGGAGCACAGCGCTAAATATCAGCACAATCCTGCTATTATCAGAATCCTGGTCAGTTTTATCACAGTCAGGGGGCTTCAGTAATACTATCACTGCTAAATAATAGCAGTATCATATATATTATGGCATTTGTAGGCGATGCTGTGGTCACAAGCTGAACTGCGGTGCTGTGAGCTCGTGCTGCGTGCACCAGCCTTGGTGGCTTGCTCAATACCGACGCTCTAACACCCAAGAATGTTGGCCTGGATTTTTTTTCTAGGTGGCATCTGGCTATTATCAGTCGTGGCTGTACTATAGCTGCTCCTATCCCAGGCGGGGCGTTTAAATTATAGCGCTAGACACGAAATCATATATGATGTGCGCGGTTTTGGTTTTGTCACTGATATCATATATATATGATTTGCGCGGTTTAAGGGTTAAACACAAATATACTTTTATTGTTTATTATCAAGACATGTTGAGGTACACAACTGTTATCAATCAAACCTTTATCTGTACAAATCATGGAATACATTCCTAAGGAAAAGAACATCACTTATGATACAGAAATCACAATAGCGTGATACATCTAATGAACAAATCCACAAAGGCCGTAATGAGGGGTTCTAACTTGTGTCCGGGCTAAGGCGTGTGCTGAGGTCCAGCTAAGACGCGTCTGGGATCATCCAGGACGTAAATCAGTACAGCCACGATGGATCGCACCACTGTGGCTAGATCACTTCGCCACCACAGCCACACAAGCAATGCCATAATCAAGTGCTGTACCTGTCAAGTAAAAAAAGAAAAAATGATTCTCTATAATATTCTCTCTACTCTGAGTAAATACCCAACCTGTCCTCCAGTAAAGAACGTCACTTTTCGCTCTTATGCATCACACAAGGCCAAAAAATGTACTAGAAAATTAAAGCGGCTCGAGAAAGTAACGTACTGTCCCATTTTATGTTTTGGAGTCTCCGGTAAGGTATGAGAGACTACTTTAAACTGACTGTTTTCTTGACGTTGTGAAACCTTTGGAGGATGGCCTGAAACCCCGCCCATCTGAAACTGGGTAATGACGATCACTGTTATTTATCACGCTAGGCAAACTTACACTACAAAAAAGTGTGCCCAAAGCATGGGCTTTGGGCACTTTGGGCATATGCCCTTAACAAATGAATAAAATTGCACCCAAAAGATTTATTTGGTCTCGGGTCTAATACACAATAATGTACATGAACTTCACAACTCACCTGCTTGTACCATTCAAGGTAGACAACAACAACAGTTATGGTAAATAAACACTCATCTTGACAATGTTCAAATGAGCTCATATTCTGGTGTAAAAATCAAATGATAAGAAAGGTGTGTCTCTAGCACACCCTGAACAGACTGTTTTTAATTAAAAATAATTTAAAACACAGCACAACTTCTGGCTACACTGACACCACAACCATTACTCACCAGACTAATCAGACACATTACAATCTCAGATTCTACACACTCAGACTATACGCTCATTGAAGGCAAACTAACATTAATAACAGCAGTACGTCCAAGAGAACCAACAAGTGAGAAGGGTTATTCAATCAGTTCAATTTCAACAATAAGAGGATTGACTGGGAAGAAATAAATATAGACCTTGGAAACATTCATTGGGAGACCATCCTACATGACAAAACTCCCACACAGGGACTATATATAGTCTGAGTGAGTTTAGGAGGATAGGAAAATATACGAAAGACAAGAACCCCCCCTTAAGGGTGAAATTTAATGGAGTGAAGTATATGACAGAAGTGCTTTGGAATACCAGAAAATTGCAATGTGACGAGGATGACAAACTTTGGTCAATGAGACAAGACCTCTCAAAAGAGGACACAGAAAAGCTGAAAGTGAACCTTATTGAAGCGAAACGTCTGAATTGGGGATAGAAATTAAGAAAGGAATTCTTTTTTCTACAAAGTTTCAGGGTCTGTAAAGCTTGTGAAATGGTACATAAAGACAAAGCAACAAAATCATTAAAGGAAGGAGGTGTAAAGAACAAAGGAAAAGGGAACATATTCCTGACAATAGTATATACCAATATAGATGGAGTGAGAAAAAATATTGGAGTTCAAGGATATAATTCAGCTCAAAGTCACAGGTATTATCAGATTAACCCTTAAACTGCGCAACACTTCATATGACGTGTTGAGTACCTTGCTATATTTAGCGCATCACGTCATATGACGTGTTGGAGTACTACGCAAGATTTAAACAGCCCCCGGATACATGGGGTTCACCACACCTTCATCAGGGCTCTTGTAAACAGACACCATTTTAAAAAAAAATCGTGGGCCAAACTCCTGGGTGTTAGGGGCCTCAGTATTGAGTGAGCTACCAAGCCTGACGCATGCAACCTGAGCTCACAGCACTGCTGTTCAGCTTGGGACCACAGCATCGCCTAAAAATGCCATAATATACTTGTTCATGGTATTATGTAGTGATGATATTATTACAGAAGGACCCCTGACTGTGATAAAACTGACCAGAGTTCTGATAATAGCAGGATTGTGGTGATATTTAGCGCTGTGCGCCATGGAGGGAGGTGTAATGCTGTGGGAGGGAGGGTGGTGGCGATGTCTTCTGACTGTGTGTGGCCACCTTTTATTGACTGCACTCACCATACCAGCTTAGTGGTTCGCTATGGTGAACACAAATGTAGATACTTATATATAACGTGTGTATAGAGGATATAAATAGCAAGAGTAGGAGGTTGGGAGACGCCATTTTGGTGAGGGCGGTGGCGTCGTCTGCACGATTTGTCATGTTTACTGGTTACCACGATGGTCTTTGGGCACCATACCAGTTTACTTGTACAAGTATGGTGATTAAAACAGGTAGATATTTATATATAATGTGTGTATATAGCGTAATACCACCACAAACAGTATTGTTGTAGGAGAAATCTTAGTGCGTCTGGCCTCAAGGGCAGCAGCCATCAGCTGACTGTGTGAGGTCCTACGTCTTTGTGCCTTTACTCACCATACAATCTTAGATGTACAGTTATGGTTAACAAAACATTTAAATACTTATATATAACGTCTGTATATAAGAGCAAAAACAGTATGGTGGGTGGAGAATGGTGGCAAGTCAGGTGAGGTGAGGGAGTGGCAGCCACTGGCTGCCACTGCCACTCAGCATACCAACTTAGTGGTTCGTTATGGTGAACACGAATGCAGATACTTATATATAGCGTCTGTATATAGTGAATAAAAGCAAAAACAGTATCATGGGAGGAGAATGTGGGCGAGTCTGGTGACTTGAGGGAGGGCGTGAGTGGCTGACTGGTACATGGCGGTCACTCCTCGTTACTTTTTGACTCATAATAGCAACTTAGTGGTTCGTTATGGTGAACAAAATATGCAGATACTTATATATAACCTGTGTATATAGTGTAATAACCGACAAAGTATTTGTTCACTGTTTGATGAACATAATTGAATCGACAATATGCACACCATATTTTTGAGTACAGCAATGATTCACTCATTTTATTATATAAATATATTACATTACACACTATTGAATAATATTACAGCAAAAAAAATACGAAAAACCAATCAGAGACATTGAAATAATTAGGTAATTATCTCTTTGTGGCAACTCCGGCCTGACAGCTGGCGATCAACAGACCGTCTGGGACGCACGCTGAGTCAGCGCCTGTTTTTTGCCAGACCTCCCCAATATATGTCACTTACGATTTTGTATTATTTTTCCCACGATCAGTGAACACAAATTAACAGAATGTCTCATCTTGGAGACATTCATGTATCAACACGCCAAGCAGGCCACAAGAATGAGGATAGGGGATGTTCTGTCAGTACAGGATCTAGTATTCACCAGGAAAGAAGAAGAAGAGGTATTTGACATCTAGTACCTTCTTCCCTTGGGAAAGAGTGATCACGTCCTCTTGGACATTAAATACGCTATGCGATAAAATCTAGTTGAATATGGGTAGAGTGAAACACTTATTAAACTTGATTTCAAGAGAGGATGCTATGGGGAACTTAAAAATTTTTTCTTGGGTATAATTGGACAGACTTGTTGCTAGACAAGGAAGTAAATGAGATGTATGCCAAACTTTGCACAATATATGATGAAGGCACACAAACATTCATACCAAAACTGACATGCAGACCTAGGAAACAGGGTTGGTTCAACAGAAATTGCGAGAGGGCCAGAGATCAAAAGACACACGCATGGAATCATTATAGAAAGAGGCCAAAACCCCAAACATACCAGCGATACAAAGATACGAGAAACAACTACACGAGAGGCAGGTAAGTAGGTAAGGTAAGGAGAGAGGCAGAAAGGAACTTTGAGAACGGTATAGCAGACAAATATAAATCAGATCCAGGCCTTTTCTACAAATTCATTAAAGGCAAGCTGCAGGTAAAGGATAATATTCAGAGGTTGAAAATGGGGGACAGATACACGGAAAATGATAAGGAAATGTGTGAAATATTAAACAAAAAGTTCCAAAGTGTGTTATACAAAATGAGATCTTCAGAGAACCAGACACAATAAGAATTCCAGAGAACAACATAGAGCGTATAGAGGTGTCTACAGATGAAGTGGAAAATATGCTAAAGGAGCTAAGTAAGAACAAAGCAGTTGGTCCAGATGGAGTTTCACCATGGGTTATGAGAGAATGTGCATCTGAGCTCAGCATTCCACTTCACCTGATCTTTCAGGCATCCCTGTGTACAGGACCCCATAGCAGACGTGTGGAAAAAGGCTAACATAGTTCCACTCTACAAAAGTGGCAGCAGGGAAGACCCCCCCCCCCCTCAATTATAGACCTGTATCATTGACAAGTTTAACAGTGAAAATATTGGAAAAAATAATAAAATCTAAATGAGTAGAACACCTGGAGAAAAATGATATAATATCAGACAGACAGTATGGTTTTCGATCTGGAAGATCCAGTGTATCGAATTTACTTAGTTTCTATGATCGAGCAACAGAGATTTTACAGGAAAGAGATGGTTGGATTGACATCTATCTGGACCTAAAAAAGGCTTTTGACAGAGTTACACACAAGAGGTTGTTCTGGAAACTGGAAAATATTGGAGGGGTGACAGGTAAACTTCTAACATGGATGAAATATTTTCTGGCTGATAGAAAACTGAGGGCAGTAATCAGAGGGAATGTATCCGACTGGAGAAATGTCACAAGTGGAGTACAACAGGGTTCAGTTCTTGCACCAGTGATGTTCATTGTCTAAATCTAAATTCATAAAATTGTATTGTATTGTATTGTATTGTATAAATTACCTATCAGTTGGTATACGGAATTATATAAACATGTTTGCTGATGATGCTAAGATAATAGGAAAGATAAGAAACTTAGATGATTTTCATGCCCTTCAAGAAGTCCTGGACAAAATAAGTGTATGTAGCACCACTTGGCAAATGGAATTTAATGTGAATACATGCCATGTTATGGAATGTGGAATAGGAGAACATAGACCCCACAAACCTATAAATTATGTGAGAAACCTTTAAAGAATTCTGATAAAGAAAGAAATCTAGGGGTGGTTTTAGATAGAAAATTATCACCTGAGGACCACATAAAAGAACGTTGTGAAAGGAGCCTATGCCACACTTTCTAACTTCAGAATTGCTTTTAAATACATGGATGGCAAAATTCTAAAGAAATTGTTCACGACTTTTGTTAGGCCAAAGCTAGAATATGCAGCAGTTGTGTGATGCACATATCTTAACCCTTAAACCGCGCATATCATATATAAATGATATCAGTGACAAAACCGAAACCGCACACATCATTTATATATGATTTCGTGTCTAGCGCTATTTTAAACTCCCCACGTGGGATAGGGGCAGCTATAGTACAGCCACGACCGATAGTTGCCAGATGCCACCTAGAAAAAAAATCCAGGCCAACATTCTTGGGTGTTACAGCGTCAGTATTGAGCAAGCCACCAAGGCTGGCGCACGCAGCACAAGCTCACAGCACCGCTGTTCAGCTTATGACCACAGCATCGCCTACAAATACCATAATATATATGATACTGCTATTATTTAGCAGTGATAGTATTACTGAAGCCCCCTGACTGTGATAAAACTGACCAGGATTCTGATAATAGCAGGATTGTGGTGATATTTAGCGCTGTGCTCCATGGAGGGAGGCGTAAGGCTGCGCGAGGGAGGGTTGTGGCGTCGTCTTCTGACTGTGTGTGGCCACCATTTATTGACTGCACTCACCATACCAGCTTAGTGGTTCGATATGGTGAACACAAATGTAGATACTTATATATAACGTGTGTATAGAGTGAGATAACAGCGAGAGGAGTAGGTTGGGAGCCGCCATTTTGGTGAGGGAGGAGCGTCGTCTGCACGTCTTGGCATGGTGTTTACTGATGGCCACTATGGTCTTTGGGCACCATACCAGCTTATTTGTTCAGGTATGGTGAATAAAACAGGTAGATACTTATATATAATATGTGTGTATATCACGAAAATAAACACGCGTGATTTAAAAATGTGACAATGTCAGACCACGGAGGAAAAATGAAACAGGAATTTCCTTAAGTACTTTCGTATATTAATACTCCTTCTGAAGATGTATTAATATACGAAAGTACTTAAGGAAATTCCTGTTTCATTTTATATATAATATGTGTATATAGCATAATAACACCACAAACAATATTGTTGAAGGACAAATATTAGTGCGTCTGGCCTTGAGGGCGGCCGCCGATCAGCTGACTGTGTGAGTAGCTACGTCTTTGTGGCCTTTACTCACCATACAAGCTTAGATGTACAGTTATGGTGAACAAAACATGTAAATACGTATATATAACGTCTGTGTATAGTGAATAAATACAGAAAGAGTATTGTAGGAGGTGAATGAGGGTGAGTGAGGTGGTGTTGAGGGAGGGAGTGGCAGTGAGTGGCTTGCTGGTGTTTGGCGGTCACTCCTCGTTTTTTGACTCACAAGACCAACTTAGTAGTTCGTTATGGTGTACAAAACATGCAAATACTTATATATAACCTGTGTATATAGTGTAACAACAGCAAAACTATTTGTTTATTGTTTTATGAACATAATAATTGAATCACTAATATGCACACCATAATTTTGAGTACAGCGATGGTTCACACATTTTATAATATAAATATACTACAATTCACTGTATAGAATAATATTACTGCAAAAAAACTAAGAAAAAATCAGAGACATTGAAATAATTAGGTAATAATATATTTGTGGCAACTGCCGTCTGACAGCTCGGGCGGAGTAGACCTCATCTGGCGAAGGCTCTGCCAACGCTTCTTTTTTGCCACACTTCCCTACCCTATTGCGGCTAAAATATGCCACCTACAATTTTTTGGTTATTTTTTCCGTGATCAGGGAACAAAAATGAACACTTCTATAAGACGAAAGAATTTTTTGGATTTTTTATTTTGTTGCGCCTGTGGGTGTGAATTCCATTTGGGCCCCTAGCGGTTTGAGGGTTAAGAAGCACATCAACAAACTGGAAAAGGTGCAAAGACATACTACTAAGTGGCTCCCAGAACTAAAGGGCAAGAGCTATGAGGAGAGGTTAGTGGCATTAACCCTTAAATGGCGTATAGCTATAGTGTATACCATTTGACACCCACAGGCGCATACCAAAAAAAAAAAAAAATCGTAAGCGGCATATATTGCCCACTATAGGGCGGGGAATTCTGGCAAAAATCAGGCGCTGACTGAGCGTGCGTCCCAGATGATCTGTTGATCACCAGCTGTCAGGCCGGAGTTTCCACAAAGAGATAATTACCTAATTATTTCAATGTCTCTGATTGATTTTTCGTAGTTTTTTTGCTGTAATATTATTCAATAGTGTGTAGTGTGATATATTTATATAATAAAATGAGTGAATCATCGCTGTACTCAAAAATATGGTGTGCATATTGTTGATTCAATTATGTTCATCAAACAGTGAACAAATACTTTGTCGGTTATTACACTATATACACAGGTTATATATAAGTAGATGCATGTTTTGTTCACCATGACGAACCACTAAGTTGGTATGCTGAGTGGCAGTGGCAGGCAGTGACTGGCTGCCACTCCCTCCCTCACCTCACATCACCTCACCTGAGTTGCCACCATACTGTTTTTGCTTTTATATACAGACGTTATATATAAATATTTACATGTTTTGTTCACCATAACTGTACATTTAAGCTTGTATGGTGAGTAAAGGCACAAAGACGTAGCTACTCACACAGTCAGCTGGTGGCGGCCGCCCTCAAGGCCAGACACACCAATATTTCTCCTACAACAATACTATTTGTGGTGTTATTACACTATATACACACATTATATATAAATATCTACCTGTTTTATTCACCATACTTGTACAAGTAAACTGGTATGGTGCCCAAAGACCATCGTGGTCATCAGTAAACAACATGGTAAGTCCTGCAGACGACGCTCCTCCCTCACCAAAATGGACGGCTCCCAACCTACTACTCTCGCTGTTATCTCACACTATACACACGTTATATATAAGTATCTACATTTGTGTTCACCATAGCGAACCACTAAGCTGGTATGGTGAGTGCAGTCAATAAAAGGTGGCCACACACTCAAAAGACAACGCCACCATCCTCCCTCCCACAGCATTACTCCTCCCTCCATGGCGTACAGCGCCAAATATCACCACAATCCTGCTATTATCAGAACCCTGGTCAGTTTTATCACAGTCAGGGGTCTTCTGTAATAATATCATCGCTACATAATAGCATGAACAAGTATATTATGGCATTTTTAGGCGATGCTGTGGTCACAAGCTGAACAGCAGTGCTGTGAGTTCATGCTGCGTGCATCAGGCTTGGTAGCTGACTCAATACTGAGGCCCCTAACACCCGGGAGTTTGGCCCACGATTTTTTTTTTAAATGGCGTCTGTTTACAAGAGCCCTGATGAAGGTGTGGTGAACCCCGTGTATCCGCGGGCCGTTTAAATCTTGCGTAGTACTCCAAAGCATCACATGGCAGCCACATGTGATGCTTGTCTGCCACCCACTGCCACCCCACTGTGATGCCTGCCACCCACAGGCAGCTAAGTACATGGAGTCCAAGCATGTTATAGCAAAACCAAAGTAACCACCCAAAATCAACTCATTCCATCTCAAATAAGTTTCAAAACAATCCTCTACGGCTGTGAGTACCAGTGCATGCTGCCGCCACCGCGCTGCCTGACGCAAGTTTCTTCACAATATATACCCCCAGTCCATTCTAACCAATCATGTCTCCTAAAAATGTGACTGTGCAGGGAAATAAGGACAACAAACCCCTTAACAAGGCATCCATCCCGGCCAACTCTAACAACATTCGTGTTTCTCCGTCTGGAAGCTCTGGGGTCCGGGGCGGCGGTGCTGCCTTCCCCTCCACCCCATTGAGCAAGGGAGCAGTGTCCTCTCAACCCTCTCCTATGAACACGCTAACATCCCAGTTTACGCAATTCAAGCGAGCTTCCGGTCCCTCACCGGAATTCACTATCTGGACCGAGAATCAGTGGTTCAAAAAGTTGTGCCTAGTCCTCGAGTCTCAAAATACTATCATCTTGAGTCTTCTAAATGAGAATCTAGTGAACCGCGCTAATCTCCAACAACAACAACAAGAATTAACCCTCCTCCGTGAGGATATTAGAAACTTTAAGGCTAGCCAAGACCAACTACAGCATGATTTGAATGATCTCCGTGAGGAAAACAACCTTCTGAAAACTGATGAAACCATAAAAAAACAGGAGGAAGCTCTCAGCAAAATGACTGCATGTATCAGTACATTTTCAGCCCAACGTTCGTCTCCCAGGATGAACAAGACCAGCAAAAGCTGCTAGACTCTGTTATTGTGTCGTCCCAAGATATACCTGTGGAACGTGAAGGTGAAAAGTGTGTTGAAATAGCTCAGGATCTCTTAAAAAACAAATTGCAGCTCATTCTAAACAAAACTGACGTTATTGCTGCCTACAGAGTAGGCAAAAAGAATCCATCAGGTCAAAACCAGCAGAAAATTCGCCTGAAGCTGACTTCCCAGTTCACGAAATCCCATCTAGTCCGGACAGCTGCATCCCAACGGAAGGGATTATACATCAACAAGTGCTTGACTAGGAATAGACAGCAACTCCTCTACTGCCTGCGTCAAATCTGTCAACAAAACCCAGATGCGATTCATCAGTGCTTCGTTAGAGATGGACTGATAAAGGTGAGAAAAACCGCAGAGGGCAAAATGTTTACAATTACTAATGAAGTGAACCTCAACACTTTCCTCTCCCAATGTGGTTTGTCTCACCTTATTATCACTCTCAGTGAATCAACTTAATTAACCCCCTGTCAACTAGTGGGGCTAGGTATCCTAAGTCTCCTTGTTTCATTTTCTGACTTAATTTCTAACTTACTCTTAACTAGTCATTTACTGAAATTATTTAATTGAGTGCATTAATAGTTCTTCAGGTCTTATTAATTATACAGTCATAACTGAACTATTTATAGTTAATAATCATTAGCTTAAATTTGCCTATGTTTATTATTCATTTATTACCTAGGTTGCCTAGCCTCGCCATGCTCCCTTACTCCATTGTACCCCTGGCTTTGCCTGCATCTCAAATTGCAAATTGTTACTTACAGTGTACCTGAGAGTACTTGTAAGCAATCTACCTCATTTTTCATTTTTGCTCAATTTGTTTTTGTATTGTTAGTCTTGTTTATATTTTTGTTTTGTATTTCTATATCTTTTGTTTTGTATAGTCCATGTTTATATGTTTTTTCTTTAATCTCATTTATTACCTAGGTTGCCTAGCCTAGCCATACTCCCTTACTCCATTGTACCCCTGTAAGCCCCTTGTAAGCTACTTTTTTTTTTTTTTTTTTGTTTGTTATTCATTTTGTGTTTGTTTTGTACAGTATTGTGTACATTTTTTTCCCTATTTTATAGCTTATTTCTACCTTGTAATTTGCTTTTCTTTCCTTGTTTTTCCTGCAATCAGCTTTTTTATGCAGACAAGTATAGACCCAGAACTTAACCTCTTATCCACTATCTATGACAATAATCACTTTAATGATCTAAATTGGAGATATTTTGCAGCACATGATGTAAACAATGTATTAACTCATAATCACAATATCTCTGTAATCAACTTGAACGTTAGATCCCTAGGTAAACACTTCGATAATGTTAGTGCCTTGATTGAAACTATTGACAACAAACTCTCTTTTATTATACTTACTGAAACATGGTTGAAAGAGGATACTACTCAACTCTTTAACATGCCTAACTACTCAGCAATTCACAACTGTCGTCAACTTCGGAGAGGTGGTGGCACTGCTCTTTACTACCACCAAGAACTAACATGCTTAAAAAAAATTAGAACTAGAGACTGCTATGGGGAGTATATCTTCGCCAGCTTCAGAGTCAAGGGTGCCGAGTCTGTCCTGTCTGTGGGTGCAGTTTATAGAATTCCTAACACTGATGTGTCCGAATTCAACTCAAACCTTAGAAATCTAATACTTGATAACAGACTGAACAAAAACCACCTAATTATCGCAGGGGACTTTAATATTGCCCTCTGCGAGCCTGAACACCCTACTGCTGTTAGCTTCCTCAACTGTATGAATTCCTGCTTCCTCATACCCTTAATCACTAGACCTACTAGAATCACTGATAGCACTGCCACGACTCTAGATCACATCTGGACAAACATAACCTCTCCGCTTACTTCAGGTATAATCACCGATAGCACTACAGACCATTACCCCACATTTCTCTTAACTAACATTAGCAAACCACCTCTTGAGTCAAGAGAGTAAACGTTTTAGACTGCACAATGAAACTGCTATAGACAATTTTATAACTGCTGCTGATAATGTCAACTGGGAGTCCAAGTTAGGTAACATAGAGGACATCAACCTAGCAGTGCAATCTTTTCTTCAAAAAACTCTTAGCCTTTATAACACCCACTGTCCTATGCTTACAAAACAAGTCATAACCAAAAGGCTTAACAATCCCTGGCTTACAAAGGGAATACTTAAATCTATAAATAAAAAACATGACCTTGAGAAGAAGTATAGGTTAGGAATTGTCTCCAAAGAATTCTCAAAGAATTACTCATTATTGCTATCTAAGATAATTAGACGAGCCAAAACTAAATACTACGAAGATAAATTTACCCAAATAAAGAGCAACATTAAACAAACTTGGAGCACAATTTCACAAATATTGGGATCAAAGAAGTCTTTAAATAACAAACCGACTCTCCTGTCTAATAACGATGGTCAGCTTTCAGCCTCTGATTCTGCTATTGAGTTCAATAGGTTCTTCTCTTCCATTGGGTCATCCCTTGCAAATGATATTCCATCTTCCAGGACTGACATTAAAGACTATCTTACAGGTAACTATCCACAGTCTCTGTACCTAAAGCCTATTAATTCCACTGACGTCAATGAGATAATCCTTTCCCTTAAAACCAAGTCTGGTGCCCTTGAGGAGATACCAACTTTAATTTACAAAAAAGCCTCCAGTTCTTTAGCCCCTGCTATTGCTTTGCTCTTCAACAAGTCACTTGAACTCCAAACCTTTCCAGATATTCTAAAAAAAGCGAGAGTAACGCCTGTCCACAAATGTGGTGATCTCACAGATGTTAACAACTACAGACCTATATCAATCCTGCCAAACTTGTCAAAAAAATTTGAAAAACTAATCTATAAGCAGCTTTACTCATATCTAGCCAAACTCAATATACTTAGCCCTTGCCAATATGACTTCAGACCCAAAAAAAAGCACTAACAATGCACTTGTTAGTATGCTTAACTCGATTCATACAGCTCTTGATAAAAATGAGTTCCCTGTTGGGTTATTTGTGGACCTGCGTAAAGCTTTTGATACTGTCAACCACCAAAACCTTCTTCTTAAATTACATCATTATGGAGTCAGAGGACACTCTCTGCAATACCTCAAATCCTACCTTACTGACAGGCTCCAATATGTTTCTGTGAATAATACAATTTCTTCCACCCTACCCATCAACATTGGTGTTCCTCAGGGCAGCATACTTGGCCCTCTCCTCTTTCTCATCTACATTAATGACCTTCCAAATGCCTCCCAACACCTCAAACCAATTCTATTTGCTGACGACACAACCTTCATTTACTCCAGTCCTGACCCCCTTGCTCTAAATGCCACAGTAAATACTGAGCTAAATAAAGTCCATCTTTGGCTAACTGCCAACAAACTCACCCTTAACATTGACAAAACTTTCTATATTCTGTTTGGCAATAAATCCTCCAATCAAATAAATCTCAAAATAAACAATACCCAAATTTGTAACAAATTAGATGGCAAATTCCTTGGCATTCTCATTGACCACAAGCTGAATTTCCAGGGACACATTCTAAATATATCAAAAAAAGTTTCAAAAACTGTTGGCATTCTTTCTAAGATCAGATATTATGTACCACGCCCTGCCCTGGTGACTCTCTATTACTCCCTTATCTATCCATATCTCAACTATGGTATTTGTGCTTGGGGCTCTACTACCCAAAATCACTTACGTCCTCTAATTACTCAACACAAAGCTGCTATTAGAACAATATCCAACTCTGGCCCCAGACATCACTCGGTACCCCTACTCAAATCTCTGAATATGTTAGACATTAAGTCACTGCACATTCTCTCATGTGTATTATACATATATAAAACGCTAAACTATAATGCCAATCCTGATCTCAAAAGCTTCATAGAAGGTTGTAACAGAACCCATGAGCACCACACCAGAAATACAGTTTTGATATTCCTAGAGTACGACTTAACCCTTAAACTGCGCAACGCGCCTGCAGGCTCATGTCTGGTTTGCGCAACGCGCCTCCGGGTATTTGTATTTTTCACGTTCCATTCAAAACTCCCGCGGCTACATGGGGTTCACATCAGCTTCCTCAGGGCTCTTGTAAACAGACGCCATCTTTAAAAAAAATCGTGGTCCACATTCCCGGGTGTGGGAGCCTCAGTAGTGTGTGAGCAACCAAGGCTGGCGCTCGCAGCATGAGCGCACAGCACTGCTGTTCAGCATGTGACCACAGCATCGCCTAATAATGCCAATATATATATATAACTTGTATTATTTAGCTATGATAGTGTTATATTAGAGCCTGAGTGTGATAATGACTGGGTACAATGTTCAAATATCAGTGATTCAATGCTGTTCACGATGTTCACAGCGCTAGCCACAGCACCACAGCATTATTTCGTTCATCTAGGAATCTTCAAATGATTTCTTAGGTTCCTTTTCAAAATAAACGTGTGGTCAATTATTCATTTACAGGAATTAGTGACCAGGATTGTGATAATAGCAGGATTGTGGTTATAATTAGCGTTGTGCGTAGTATTGTGGAAGGAGGAATTTTGATGAGGGAGGGCGATAATTGAGGTAGCCTCATTGTGTGTGTGTGGCTGCCACTCTTGTTTTGCTCACCATACTAGCTTAAGAACATAAGAACATAAGAACAAAGGCAACTGCAGAAGGCCTATTGGCCCATACGAGGCAGCTCCTATTTATAACATAAGAACAAAGGTAACTGCAGAAGGCCTATTGGCCCATACGAGGCAGCTCCTATTCTATAACCACCCAATCCCACTCATATACTTGTCCAACCCGTGCTTGAAACAATCGAGGGACCCCACCTCCACAATGTTACGCGGCAATTGGTTCCACAAATCAACAACCCTGTTACTGAACCAGTATTTACCCAAGTCTTTCCTAAATCTAAACTTATCCAATTTATATCCATTGTTTCGTGTTCTGTCCTGTGTTGATACTTTTAATACCCTATTAATATCCCCCCGGTTATGTCCATTCATCCACTTGTAAACCTCTATCATGTCACCCCTAACTCTTCGCCTTTCCAGTGAATGCAACTTAAGCTTTGTTAATCTTTCTTCATATGAAAGATTTCTAATTTGGGGAATTAACTTAGTCATCCTACGCTGGACACGTTCAAGTGAATTTATATCCATTCTATAATATGGCGACCAAAACTGAACTGCATAATCTAAATGGGGCCTAACTAGAGCAAGATATAGCTTGAGAACCACACCAGGTGTCTTGTTACTAACGCTGCGATTAATAAATCCAAGTGTCCGATTTGCCTTATTACGAACATTTATGCATTGATCCTTTTGTTTTAAATTCTTACTAATCATAACTCCCAGATCCCTTTCGCAATCCGACTTCGCAATCACAACACCATCTAGCTCGTATCTTGTAACTCTATCATCATTACCTAACCTCAGAACTTTACATTTATCAGCATTAAACTGCATCTGCCAATCCTTTGACCATTTCAAAACCCTATCTAGATCAACTTGAAGTGATAGTGAGTCCTCCTCCGAATTAATTTCCCTACCGATTTTCGTATCATCGGCAAATTTGCAAATGTTGCTACTCAAACCTGAATCTAAATCATTTATATATATTATAAACAACAGAGGTCCCAGGACAGAGCCTTGAGGCACTCCACTTACAACATTTTCCCACTCTGACTTGATTCCATTTATACTAACTCTCTGTTTCCTTTGGTATAGCCATGCCCTAATCCAGCTTAATATAGCACCCCCAATACCATGAGACTCTATCTTTTTAATCAGTCTTTCATGTGGCACTGTATCAAAAGCTTTGCTAAAGTCAAGGTATACAACATCGCAATCCTTACCACTATCAACTGCCTCAACAATGCTAGAATAAAAAGATAACAAATTTGTTAAACATGAACGGCCATTTATAAAACCATGTTGCGACTCAATTATTAATTTATGTTTTTCAAGATGAAGACGAATTTTATTTGCTATTATAGATTCGAGTAACTTTCCCACAATAGACGTTAGGCTAATTGGTCGATAGTTAGACGCAAGTGATCTATCTCCTTTCTTAAAAACTGGTATCACATTAGCAACTTTCCAAAACTCTGGCACTCTGCCTGACTCTATTGATTTATTAAATATGGTTGACAGTGGGTCACAAAGCTCCTCTTTGCATTCTTTAAGCACCCTAGCAAACACTTCATCCGGCCCTGGGGATTTGTTTGGTTTGAGTTTTACTATTTGTTTAAGAACATCCTCCCTGGTAACTGCTAAACTCGTCAACCTGTCCTCGTCCCCACCCACATAGACTTGTTCGGCTGAAGGCATATTGTTAAGTTCCTCTTTAGTAAATACAGATACAAAATATTTATTAAAAATACTACTCATCTCTTCATCACTATCTGTTATTTGACCTGTCTCAGTTTTTAATGGACCTATCCTTTCCCTAGTCTTAGTACGATATAACTGAAAAAACCCTTTAGGATTTGTCTTTGCTTGCCCTGCTATGCGAACTTCATAGTTTCTTTTTGCTTTCCTTATCTCTTTTTTAACATTTCTAACCAGTTGTACGAATTCCTGTTCTAAAGTGACCTCCCCATTTTTAATCCTTTTGTACCAAGCTCTCTTTTTACCTATAAGGTTCTTCAAATTCTTTGTTATCCACTTTGGGTCATTAGTATACGATCTATTCAATTTGTATGGTATACTACGTTCCTGTGCTTTGTTTAGAATATTCTTAAATAAGTTATATATTGAATCCACATCGAAATCCCCATTTAAGTCACCTATCGCTGGGTTCATGTCTCGCTCCAAGACCGGCCCACACCCCATACCCAAGCCTTTCCAATCAATTTGACCCAAAAAATTTCTTAGGCTATTAAAATCAGCTTTACGAAAATCTGGCACTTTAACAGAATTTTCTCCTACTGGTCTATTCCATTCTATGCTAAATCTGATTTCTTTGTGATCACTGCTCCCTAGCTCACTCCCTATTTCGATGTCATTAATTTGCGTTTCCCTGTTAGTTAACACTAAATCTAAAATATTATTTTCCCGTGTTGGTTCCTTAATGTGTTGCGTAAGAAAGCAATCGTCAATTAATTCTAGAAAATCTTCTGCTTCACTATTCCCTGTTTTGTTCAACCAGTTTATTCCGCTAAAATTAAAGTCACCCATGACATAAATACTGTTAGATCTAGATGCTCTAGATATTTCATCCCATAGATGCTTTGCTTCCATTCTGTCTAAATTTGGTGGCCTATATATTACTCCTATTATAATATTATTAGCTTTTTCGTTTAATTCAATCCAAATAGTTTCTGTGTGTGGCTCTGTTTTGATTCCCTCTTTGAGACTACATTTCAAATTGTCCCTAACATATATGGCTACTCCACCTCCTCGTCTAATATATCTATCTGTGTGAAATAGTTTAAATCCATATATTTGATATTCAGCTAATAGTTCTCTATTTTCTACATTCATCCACGTTTCGGTAAGTGCAATAATATCTATTTTTTCTGTGCAGACAAGAGCATTTAATTCGTTAATTTTATTTCTTAGACTTCTACTGTTAGTGTAATATACCCTAAGTGAATTGTTATTTTGCGGACCTTCTCTTTCCCTGATCGTTTTGCCAATTCCTTTCTCCCACAAACACATACTTTTATTACCTCCTTCCTCCAAATCAATTCCCATACCTCTATCTACTAACAGTTTAAACCCAAACAAACACCTCTAACCACTTCTTCTAACGAGTTCGCAACAGCAACAACCCCAGCTCTCGATAGATGCACCCCATCACGAGCATACATTTCACTTCTTCCATAGAAGTGTTCCCAGTTGTCTATGAAAGATATTGCATTTGATTTGCAATATCTTTCCAGCCGGCAATTGACACCAAGTGCCCTCGATATCCATTTATTTCCCACTCCCTTTCTTGGAAGAATGCCACATATGATCGGGATTCCTCCCTTGCTCCTAACTAACTCTATGGCTGTTTTATACCTCTGAATCAGTTCCTCACTCCTGACTCGACCAACATCATTTCCTCCCACGCTAATGCAAATAATGGGATTGTTCCCATTACCAGCCATAATATCATTCATGTTGTTTATAATATCACCAATGCCAGCTCCGGGATAGCAAACCCTTAACCTGTTCCCCCTATCTCTAGCACAAAACGTTCTATCCAAATACCTTATCTGGGAATCTCCCACAACTAATGTTTGCTTAGGTACTTCCTTTACTTTCTGAGGGGCCTGCGCTTCCTTTCTCTTCGTTGCTTTCCCTTTTGCGCGATCCACAGTCTCTCCACAGCACTCGTCCTCCAAAACGTCAAATGAATTTGAAGTTGCTATGGCGTTTGAAGGCGGCTTTATCAAAGTCTTCTTAAGGCCCCTGTCTTTCGCAACTCTCCAAGACGAGGTCCCTTTACTGCTGGTCTCCTCCTTCGTTACTTCTCGTTGTTCTTTAAGCTGACGCACCTCCTCCCGCAGAGAGTCCAACTCTGTCCTCAGGGCTCCCACTAGAGTCACCAGGTCCTTCACTACAACTTCCATATTGCTATGATAATATAACAACACTCAGGAGCTCCGGTTAACACAACCTCTCACTGTGACTTCACCTGACCGACTGACGAAGCTTAGTTGACGAAGTTGCCCATAGCTTAGTGGTTCGCTATGGGCAACACATATGTACATGGGTATATATAGTCTAAGAACAGCAACAGGAGAATGTTGAGAGGAGCTATTTCGGTGAGGGAGGTGACGTAATCGTAGCGTCGTCTGCTGTGTGATTTTTCATGCAGTGTATGGTGGCCACTGTACTGTTTGGACACAATACCGGCTTACTTCCATAGTTCTGGTAAATAAAACATGTATATAGGTATATAGAACATGTGTAATAAGAACTATAATAATATGGTGGGAGGAACAATGTTGGCGAGTAAGATGTTGGAGTGAGGGAGACTGGCTGGGTGAGGCTGCTCTCACTCGAGGTGTTCTGAATGTGTTCATGGTCAAATGCTCCTATTGGCCCATACGAGGCAGCTGCTATTGGCCCATACGAGGCAGCTGCTATTGGCCCATACGAGGCAGCTGCTATTGGCCCATACAAGGCAGCTGCTATTGGCCCATACAAGGCAGCTGCTATTGGCCCATACGAGGCAGCTGCTATTGGCCCATACGGGGCAGCTGCTATTGGCCCATACGAGGCACCTGCTATTGGCCCATACGAGGCACCTGCTATTGGCCCATACGGGGCACCTGCTATTGGCCCATACGGGGCAGCTGCTATTGGCCCATACGGGGCAGCTGCTATTTGCCCATACGAGGCAGCTGCTATTGGCCCATACGAGGCAGCTGCTATTGGCCCATACGAGGCAGCTGCTGTTGGCCCATACGAGGCAGCTGCTGTTGGCCCATACGGGGCAGCTGCTGTTGGCCCATACGAGGCAGCTGATATTGGCCCATACGAGGCAGCTGCTATTGGCCCATATGAAGCAGCTGCTACGCGGTGTTCTGAATGTGTTGATGGTGAATGTATATAGTGTGTGACAGTGTATAGTGTGTAAATAGATTGTATATATACACAAATTAGCATGATACATAGTAAATATGTGCTGCATATGTGCGCACAAGTTTCATGCACGTAACACAGTGTCTACGGACAGTACGGATGTTGTACTGCGATATTATAGTGTACATGTTCATTATACATTGGATTGGCACATAAAAACAATGAAAATGTATTTGGAAAGGTGCGCAAAAAATGAACGAAAATATATTCGCGGCAACTCGCGCACCCCGCCCCGAGCGCCCCACCGCCCCCGAGAGCTTACGGCACGGGCAATGATGACGTCACGCCCCAACTTCCGGACCCCATAGCAGCCAAAGTAAGTACAATTTCGACTTTTTTTTTTACATACCCATACTGAGGGAAGGGTTTTTGACACTTTAAAAAGAAAAAAGAATTTTTTCCAGAGAATTTATTTCCTGCGCACCGTGGGGGTGTCACATTTGGAGGCAACGCAGTTAAGGGGTTAATCAAACTAGAAATGCTCTACAAATCAAGGGGCCCAGAATGTGGAATGACCTTCCCAACCATGTTAAAGACTGTACCTCTCTCAACCAGTTTAAGCTAAAAACGAAGCTATACCTAATAAATTCCCTGTAACCTACCTTACCCTTCTATTGTCAACCAATGTCTGTTTTTCTTTAAAGAGCGCTGTTTGTCGACATAATTGTATTTGTGCTGCTTTTTCAGCTATGTTTTCATTTCTTGTTTTCATTGTACTCATTATGCTCAATTAGTATTAAGCTTGTCATTTAAGATTATCATGCCCGAAACGCTTTGCGTAATAGTGGCTTTAGGCATTGTATGTACTAGCTCTACCTATAAGTCAACAAATCTTTGTAAAAATTTATTGTATGTATGTACCTTACCTAAATAAACATTTTATTTTATTTTTATTTTTTTTTATGATGCGATGCACAATTGAAGGGTTAAATATGCCAAAACTTGTGGACAGAAGAAAAAGAGGTGATATGATCACTACGTACAAAATAGTAACAGGAATTAATAAAATCGATAAGAAAGATTTCCTGGGACCTGGAACTTCAAGAACAAGAGGTCATAGATTTAAACTAACTAAACAAAGATACCGAAGAAATATAAGAAAACTCACTTTCGCAAACAGAATAAAAAAAAAAATTAAATAAAATAAAATGTTTATTTAGGTAAGGTACATACATACAATAAATTTTTACAAAGATTGGTTGACTTATAGGTAGAGCTAGTACATACAATGCCTAAAGCCACTATTACGCAAAGCGTTTCGGGCATGATAAACTTAAATGACAAGCTTAATACTAATTGAGCATAATGAGTAGAATGAAAACAAGAAATGAAAACATAGATGAAAAAGCAGCACAAATACAATTAAGTCGACAAACAGCGCTCTTTAAAGAAAAACAGACATTGGTTGACAATAGAAGGGTAAGGTAGGTTACAGGGAATTTATTAGGTATAGCTTCGTTTTTAACTTAAACTGGTTGAGAGAGGTACAGTCTTTAACATGGTTGGAAGGTCATTCCACATTCTGGGCCACTTGATTTGTAGAGCATTTCTAGTTTGATTAAGTCGTACTCTAGGAATATCAAAACTATTTATTTCTGGTGTGGTGCTCATGGGTTCTGTTACAACCTTCTATGAAGCTTTTGAGATCAGGATTGGCATTATAGTTTAGCGTTTTATATATGTATAATACACATGAGAGAATGTGCAGTGACTTAATGTCTAACATATTCAGAGATTTGAGTAGGGGTACCGAGTGATGTCTGGGGCCAGAGTTGGATATTGTCCTAATAGCAGCTTTGTGTTGAGTAATTAGAGGACGTAAGTGATTTTGGGTAGTAGAGCCCCAAGCACAAACACCATAGTTTAGATATGGATAGATAAGGGAGTAATAGAGAGTCGCCAGGGCAGGGCATGGTACATAATATCTGATCTTAGAAAGAATGCCCACAGTTTTTGAAACTTTTTTTGATATATTTAGAATGTGTCCCTGGAAATTCAGCTTGTGGTCAATGAGAATGCCAAGGAATTTGCCATCTAATTTGTTACAAATTTGGGTATTGTTTATTTTGAGATTTATTTGATTAGAGGATTTATTGCCAAACAGAATATAGAAAGTTTTGTCAATGTTAAGGGTGAGTTTGTTGGCAGTTAGCCAAAGATGGACTTTATTTAGCTCAGTATTTACTGTGGCATTTAGAGCAAGGGGGTCAGAACTGGAGTAAATGAAGGTTGTGTCGTCAGCAAATAGAATTGGTTTGAGGTGTTGGGAGGCATTTGGAAGGTCATTAATGTAGATGAGAAAGAGGAGAGGGCCAAGTATGCTGCCCTGAGGAACACCAATGTTGATGGGTAGGGTGGGAGAAATTGTATTATTCACAGAAACATATTGGAGCCAAGTCAGTAAGGTAGGATTTGAGGTATTGTAGGGAGTGTCCTCTGACTCCATAATGATGTAATTTAAGAAGGTTTTGGTGGTTGACAGTATCAAAAGCTTTATGCAGGTCCACAAATAACCCAACAGGGAACTCCTTTTTATCAAGAGCTGTATGAATCGAGTTAAGCATACTAATAAGTGCATCGTTAGTGCTTTTTTTGGGTCTGAAGCCATATTGGCAAGGGCTAAGAATATTGAGTTTGGCTAGATATAAGTAAAGCTGCTTATAGATTAGTTTTTCAAAAATTTTTGACAAGTTTGGCAGGATTGATATAGGTCTGTAGTTGTTAACATCTGTGAGATCACCACATTTGTGGACAGGCGTTACTCTCGCTTTTTTTTAGAATATCTGGAAAGGTTTGGAGTTCAAGTGACTTGTTGAGCAAAGCAATAGCAGGGGCTAAAGATCTGGAGGCTTTTTTTGTAAATTAAAGTTGGTATCTCCTCAAGGGCACCAGACTTGGTTTTAAGGGAAAGGATTATCTCATTGACGTCAGTGGAGTTAATAGGCTTTAGGTACAGAGACTGTGGATAGTTACCTGTAAGATAGTCCTTAATGTCAGTACTGGAAGATGGAATATCATTTGCAAGGGATGAACCAATGGAAGAGAAGAACCTATTGAACTCAATAGCAGAATCAGAGGCTGAAAGCTGACCATCGTTATTAGACAGGAGAGTCGGTTTGTTATTTAAAGATTTCTTTGATCCCAATATTTGTGAAATTGTGCTCCAAGTTTGTTTAATGTTGCTCTTTATTTGGGTAAATTTATCTTCGTAGTATTTAGTTTTGGCTCGTCTAATTATCTTAGATAGCAATAATGAGTAATTCTTTGAGAATTCTTTGGAGACAATTCCTAACCTATACTTCTTCTCAAGGTCATGTTTTTTATTAATAGATTTAAGTATTCCCTTTGTAAGCCAGGGATTGTTGAGCCTTTTGGTTGTGACTTGTTTTGTAAGCATAGGACAGTGGGTATTATAAAGGCTAATAGTTTTTTGAAGAAAAGATTGCACTGCTAGACTGATGTCCTCTATGTTACCTAACTCGGACTCCCAGTTGACATTATCAGCAGCAGTTATAAAATTGTCTATAGCAGTTTCATTGTGCAGTCTAAAACGTATCTCTCTTGACTCAAGAGGTGGTTTGCTAATGTTAGTTAAGAGAAATGTGGGGTAATGGTCTGTAGTGCTATTGGTGATTATACCTGAAGTAAGCGGAGAGGTTATGTTTGTCCAGATGTGATCTAGAGTCGTGGCAGTGCTATCAGTGATTCTAGTAGGTCTAGTGATTAAGGTTGGAATGGTAGACGGTTGGAACAAGTTATGGTAGACGGTTGGAACAAGTTAAGTGAGAAGGTGGTGGAGGCCAAAACCGTCAGTATCTTCAAAGCGTTACATGACAAAGAGTGCTGGGAAGACGGGACACCACGAGCGTAGCTCTCATCCTGTAACTGCACCTAGGTAATTACAGGGAATAGCTCAACTGACAGCTGAAGTATACTAGATCTGCTTGAAGCACATGTCTGTGAGGAGGGTCAGAAAGAGGACCACTCTAAAAGGAGAACGCAGACGACTGCACAGAAGGAAAAAATAACGGAAATGCTTAAACAGACACGACTGTCTTTAAAAAGGAAAATAAATCTAAACGGGAAGATCAAGGAAATAATTCTATGAATAGAGCAGACGTTGAAGTGATCATATGAGTGAGGAAATGGAATTGAAATGGAAAGCTATACAAGAGATAAAAGAAAAATCCTTAATATTTTTTCACATGCAAAATCAAAATAAAAAATCTCCACCAGTATTGGACCTTTACTTATAACTGAAGGAACGTACACAGAGGACAACAAAGAAATTAGTGAAATTCTAAGAAGCCAGTATGAGACTGTTTAGCACCCAAATAAACAACTTGAAAGTTGAAGATCTAGACAGCTTCTTTATGAATGACATCCAAGCTGCAGATAATATAACTGGTATTAACATGAACTTGGAAGAATTTGAAAGAGAAATTGACAACATGCCCGCGCACTCAGCCCCTGGTCCATACTCGTGGAATTCAATATTCATAAAGAAATATAAAGTACCAGTAACATGAGTACTCAATATAATATGGAAAAAGAGCCTGGATACAGGGAAGATACCAGCAGCACCTAAATCAGCATATATATCCCCTCTGCACAAGGAAGGTAGTAAAGCTTTGGCTAAAAATTATAAACCAGTTGCATTAACTTCACACATAATGAAAGTTTTTGAGAGAGTAATTAGGAATCAAATTTTTAATTTCATGGAAAATAATGGACTACACAACTAAGGACAACATGGATTTAGAGTGGGAAGATCCTGTTTGTCACAGTTACTCAACTACTGTGACAAAATAACAGAAGCCTTAAAAGAAAAGCAAAATGCAGATGTTGTGTACACAGACTTTGCAAAGGCATTCTACAAATGTGACCATGGAGCATAAAATGGGAGTGATAACCCATAAAATGAAATCAATGGGAATAACGGGTAAAGTGGGGCATTGGAATTTCAACTTTGTCAAACAGAATGCAGAGTGTGATAGTCGATCAAATACGATAAGCCCAAGTGCAGTGAAAAGTTCTGTACCCCCAGGGCACAGTCCTTGCACCGCTGCTATTTCTCATTCCAATCTCGGATATAGACAAAAATACTAGTAACAGCTTCGTGTCACCCTGTATCCTATTATGTCGTGTCATCAAAAACGACATCTAGTATCAGGCCCTTGCGACAGAGATAGCACTTTCTCAGATGACAACAAAGAAATGAGCGAAATACTGAGGAATCAGTATGACTCTGTTTGAAATGAGCCACTACACACACTAAAGATTGATAACCCAAATAAATTTTTCATGGATGTGATGCCAACATCAAATCATATATCTTATGTCACCCTATCCCCACTGGATTTTGAAGAAGCCGTAGACAGTATGCCTATGCACTTTGCACCAGGCCCTGATTCTTGGAATTCCATATTCATCAAGAACTGTAAAAAAAAACACTGTCGCAGGCCCTTCACATTCTTTGGAGGCAAAGCTTAGATACTGGCATTATCCCTGACCTACTAAATTCAGCAGATATAGCACCATTCTATAAAGGAGGAAATAAGGCAGAGGAAAAAAATTACAGAGCGATAGCACTGACATCACTCAACATAAAAAATCTTTGAGTGCTAAGAAATAAGATCACAAAACACATGGAATCACAGCATCTCCATAAGCCTGGACAACATGGTTTCAAAACAGAGCGCTCTTGCCTATCACAGTTGCTGGACCACTATGACATGGCTTTAGATGGTATGGATGACAAGCAAAATGCTGATGTAATTTACAAAGATTTCGCAAAAGCCTTCGACAAATGTGATAATGGTGCTATTGCACACAAAATGGGTGCAAAAGGAATTACCAGAAAAATAGGCAGATGGATCTACAATTTCCTGACTAACAGAACCCAATGTGTAATAGTCAACAAAATAAAATCCGGACCATTAACACTGTCTCCCTCTCCCAGGTCAGTCTCCCAGGGTACTGTGCTTGCTTCAGTACATTTTCTCTTCATATCAGACATAGACTAGGACACAATCTATAACACTGTATCATCCTTTGCACATGACACTAAGATTTTTTATGAGAGTAAACAACATAGAGAACACAGCAAACCTCCAATCACACGTAAATCAGGTCTTTCAATGAACTACAGAAAAAAATATGGAATTTAATGATAAGTTCCAGCGTTTGTGCTACAGAAAATATTCAATTATATAAGCAGAAACCACATACAAAATGCAGCCAAATCATAACATAGAACGAAAAAGCAATGTAAAGGATTTGGCTGTACTCATGTTGGAAGACCTTACCTTTAAAGTACTGTACACAATAAAGTAGCCATCCCAACTGCAAGAAAAATGACAGGTTGAATAACAAGAACTTTTCAAACTAGAAATGCTATACCAATGATGATACTCTTCAAGATGCTAGTGCTCTCTACAGTAGAATACTGCTGCACAATGACAGCCCCTTTCAAAGCTGGAGAAATTGCTGACCTGGAGTGTGCAGAGACCCTTTACTGCTAGAATCCACTCAGTAAAACATCTAAACTATTGGGACCGACTAAAATGCCTAAATCTGTATTCTCATCAGCGCAGGTGGGAGAGATACACAATAATTTACACATGGAAAATAATAGAGGGGCTGGTCCCAAATCTGCACACAGAAATAACACCACATGAGACTAGGAGGCATGGCAGGATGTGCAGAATATCCCTCATTGAAAAACAGAGGTGCAATAGGTACCCTGGGAGAGAACTATCAACATTAGAGGCCCGAGACTGTTCAACACGCTTCCACTACACAAAAGGGGGTATAACTGGCTGACCCCTCACAGTGTTCAAGAGAGAACTTGATAAACATATCCAAAGGATACCTGATCAACCAGGCTGTGACTCATACGTCAGGCTGCGAGCAGCAGCGTCCAACATCCTGGTTGACCAGCAAGCAACGTGGAGGCCAGGGTGATGATCGGGCTGCGGGGATGCTAAGCCCTGAAACCAACACAAGGTAAGGTACACAAGATAATCCTTTGCAGATGATAAAAAAATCAGAATGAAAATTTCTACCATAAATGACACTGAAAAACTGCAGGCAAATATTAATAAAGTCTTCGATTGGGCAACTGAAAATTACATGATGTTTAACGGGGATAAGTTCCAGTTACAGTACTTAGGTATGGTGGAAACGAGTAACTTCAACAAAACACAGGGTACAAGACACAACTGGACCTACTCAAAAAAAGGAAAGCAATACGTAAAAGATTTGGGAATTATGAGGTCTGACGACCTAACATTTAGTGAACATAACTGAACAAATATAGCGGCTGCAAGGAAAATGATAGGATGGATTATGAGAACGTTCAAATCCAGAGACCCCACAGCAATGCTAATACTATTTCAATCACTGGTGCTGTCCCATCTTGAGTATTGCTCAAAACTCACTTCCACTTTCAGAGCGGGAGAGATCTCTGAATTAAAGGGAATATATTGAAAATATACAGCATGCATAGACACGATAAACATCTAAATTATTGGGACCGTATCTAAGCTTTCAAAATGTACTCTTTGGAAAGGAGATGCGAGAGGTGTCAAATAATATATACATGGAAGATACTTGAAGGCCAGGTCACAAATCTGCACAGAACAACAACAACAACAAATTGGAGCGAAAGAAATGGATGGAAATGCAGAATAGAACCAATGAGGATTAGAGGTGCCATATCACAATCAGAGACCACTGAAGTGCTGGACCAAAAGGGCTGTGCTAGATATGTGGGTCTGTGGGCCACTCCAAGCAACAGAACTTTAAAATCCAGAGATCCCATCACAATGGTTATACTATTCAAATCACTTGTGCTGTCCTGTCTTGATTACTGCTCAGTACTCACTCACCCCCTCAAAGCAGGAGAGATTGCTGAAATAAAGGGAAAACAGAAAACATATATATGGCATACATAGACACGATAAAGCACCTAAATTATTGGGATCGTCTCAAAGCTCTCCAAATGTACTCACTAGAAAGGAGACGAGAGAGATAAAAAAAAATTATACATGTGGAAAATACTGGAGGGCCTCTGCGAAAGGGAGATGGAACTTTTACAAATGACAACTAAGAAATGAGCGAAATACTGAGGAAACAGTACAACTCTTTGTTTTCAGCGATACACTAAATAAACTAAAGATTGATAACCCGAATGAGTTTTTCATGTCTATGAAACCAACATTAAATCATATATCAGATGTCACCCTATCCCCACTGGATTTTGAAGAAGCCATGGACAGTATGCCTATGCTCTCTACACCAGGTCCCGATTCTAGGAACTCCATATTCATCAAGGACTGTAAAAAAACACTATCACAGGCCCTTCACATTCTTTGGGGACAAAGCCTAGATACTGGCATTATCCCTGACAATACTAAAAACAGCAGAGATAGAACCACTCCATAAAGGAGGAAATAAGGCAGAGGCAAAAAAATTACGGACTGGTAGCACTAACATCACACATCATAAAATTCTCTGAGAGAGTGTTAAAAAAGTAAGATCACAAAATACACGGAATCACAGCATCTCCATAACCCCGGACAACATGGTTTCAGAACAGGGCGCTCTTGCCTATCACAGTTGTTGAACCACTATGACATGGCACTGGATGCCATAGAAGACAAAACACTGATGTAATTTACACAGATTTCGCAAAAACCTTCGACAAGTGTGACCATGGTGTTATTGCACATAAAATGCGTTCAAAAGTAATTACCGGAAAAATAGGCAGATGGATCTACAATTTCCTGACTAGTAGAACCCAATGTGTAATATTCAACAAAATGAAATCCAGCCCATCAACCGTGAAGAGCTCAGTCCCCCAGGGTACTGTGCTTGCTCCAGTACTTTTTCTCATTCTCATATCAGACATAGACAAGGACAACCTATAGTACTGTATCATCCTTTTCAGATTACACTAGGATTTTTATTAGATTAGACAACATAGAGGACACGGCAAACCTCCAATCAGATGTAAATCAGGTTTTTCTTTGGGCTACAGAAAATAATATGGTGTTTAACGAAGATAAGTTCCAGCTCATATGCTACGGAAAAAAAATATATAAAAATGGAAACCACGCACAAAATGCAGTCAAGTCATAACATAGAATGAAAAGGCAATGTAAAGGATTTGGGTGTACTCATGTCGGATGAACTTACATATAAAGAACACAATAAAGCAACCGTCACAACTGCTAGAAAAATGACAGGTTGGATAACAAGAACCTTTCACACTAGAGATGCTATACAAATGATGATACTTTTCAAGATGCTACTACTCTCTAGTATGAAACACTGCTGCACAATGACAGCCCCTTTCAAAGCTGGAGAAATTGCTGACCTGGAGAGTGTGCAGAGAACCTTTACTGCTAGAATGCACTCAGTAAAACATCTAAACATAAACTATTAAAAAATAAATAAACATAAAAAATAAATAAACATAAAAAATAAAAAACATAAACATAAAAAAAAACACAAACATAAAAAACAAACTATTGGGACCGACTAAAGAGCCTAAATCTGTATTCTCTTGAGTGCAGGCAGGAGAAATACATAATAATTTATACATGGAAAATAGTAGAGGGGCTGGTCCCAAATCTGCACACAGAAATAACATCACATGAGTCCAGAAGGCATGGCAGGATGTGCAGAATTTCCCCATTGAAAAGCAGAGGTGCAACAGGTACTCTATCAACATCAGAGGCCCAAGACTGTTCAACATGCTTCCACTACACATAAGGGGCATAACTGGCCGACCCCTCACAGTGTTCAAGAGAGAACTCGATAAACATATCCAAAGGATACCTGATCAACCAAGCTGTGACTCATGCTTCAGGCTGCGAGCAGCCGCGTCCAACAGCCTGGTTGACCAGTCCAGCAACGAGGAGGCCTGGTCGACGACCGGGCCGCGGGGGCGCTATGTCCCGAAAACACCTCAAGGTAAGGTAACATTCGCCAACCAAACCCATCACAATGGCAATGGGCTGGAAAGGGAGGTAGAGAAAGACGAGAGGGCGAAGAATACTGCCCGGTGGAACACCAGTGTTAATGGGTAGAGTGGGAGAATTGGAATCATTCACAGAGACATACTTGCCCGCCAATGAGACAAGATTGTAGGTATTAAAGTGAGTGACCTCTTACTCCGTAATGTTGTAATTTAAGAAGGATAATGTGTTAACAGTATCAAAAAGTCTTATATAGGCCAACAAATAAATGAACAAGGTACCTATTTCTTTCAAGAGGTGCATATATCAAGTTAATCATACTAATCGGTGCATGAGTGGTTCTTTTTTGGGCCTGAAGCCATCATGGCAAGAAATAAGTATATTTTGTTTTGCTAAATAGGAGTAAGGCTGTTTGTGGATTAAGTCTTTAAAATATTTTAGACAAAAACTGGCAGAATTGATATATGTCTATAATTGTTGACTTCAGTGAGATTGCCACTTTTACGGACTAAGGTTACTATTGTTTTTGTTTTTTTTAGAATATCAGGAAAGGTTTGGAGTCCAAATGATTTGTTGTAGAGCAATGCAATGGCTGGAGCTAAAAATCTAGACGCTTTCTTGTAAATTAGGGATGGTATCTGAACATACGGTATCTGTGCATGGGGTTCATTCATCCACTGCAAATTACTTCAAGCCCATCATCATCAAACAAAACTCTGCTATCAGAAGTATAAAACTGTCTTCAAACAACAAACAGCATCTCTCTCTTTAAATCCCAGAACATGCTAAATATACACTCGCTCTACACATTCTCTTGTGCTATTTATATGTCCAAAACCTTGTTCCTAAATGCTAATCCTAATCTGAAACTCTTCATTGATAGATGTAATGGAATCCACGAGCACCACAACATAAATAAATATCCCTTTGATATAAATTGACAGTCATGCTAATATAATTGCCAGTCAGGCTTATTGTAATTCACAATTATCTTAATATAATTGCCAGTTTGGATAATATAGTTGTCAGAGAGGATTATGCCAGTCAGGCTAATATAATTGCCAATCAGGGTAATATAACATTGAACCAGGCTTTTTCACCCACATGGTTATTGATTGATGGAACTGCCCACACGCCGAAGCCATAACTGCCAAAACTGTGCTGAATTTCAAAATATAGCTGGAAAAGATCAAGGCAAATGGGGGGACGAATGGGGGCCTGAAACAAGCTGCTGGCTTCCTGTTCTCATCAGCTATATTTACCCTCAGGTAAATTGGGTAAAATATTATTCCCAGACAATTACAGCATAACTGATAAAGTTATGCAAGAGTAATATAAATTTCTGGTAAATTTAGAGTGATATAAATTTCTAGAGTAATATAAATTTAAATTTCATAGTAACTTGACTGACAGTTATAAATACCAGTCTGCCTTCAATAAACTCTTCAGTGAAATATTTATAAACAAGAGATGAACTCATAAATAGGCCAAAAAAATGGACATCAGTTTACAAATAAATTTGATCAGAAAAATCCTTGATTAGCATACATTTCCCTACCAATCAAATGATCTCTTCTTAAGTACGTCTCAGACTGTCTTTTTCACCAACTCCAATGCAAAATAATATTACAACAAAAATGTCCGTAACTTAGCTACAGAGTATAATAAATTTTAAATAAATTTCCACAGAGCAAAAACAAAGCACATTATTATTAACATAAATATGAAGAAAAACATTTAAAGCTTTGTTTTATCTTTGCTAAACTAAATAGATATTTCTATACTTATAAGCAATTTTATGTTTTCCTACAGTGACAGCTTCTCTAGTTCTTGTTTGGTCACCTAACTTTCATAAAAGAACAATGTAATAAAATATCTTCAGATTTTTACCTTTCATGGAGAAGTGTTTTTCACAAACGAAATATAATTACCTCTGAAGAACATCCAACTAACATTGTGATAGCACACTGTTAGATTAAAGGTAAGTTAATATACCATTATGTGCCTCATTATCTTTCAACATTCTCTTAATTACCTTCCACACTCGAAGGGTTTAGCCTATTATCTGCATGTATCATCTTGTGCCTCTTCATGCGTCCAAGACGACTGAATCTCTTCCCACACTCAGGACATTCATGAGGTTTGTCACCTGAATGCACTAACATGTGAGACATCATACTTCCAAGACGACTGAATCTCTTCCCACATTCCAGACACTCGTGCGGTTTGTCACCTGAATGCACTGACATGTGCCTTATTATAGTTCCACGTTCTCTAAATTTTTTGCCACACTCGGCACATTGAAAAGGTCTCTCATCCGCATGCACCATCCTGTGCCTCTTCAAATGTTCACGCCGACTGAATCTCTTCCCACACTCAGGACACTCGTGAGACTTGTCACCTGAATGCACTAACATGTGAGACTTCACACTTCCACGCTGACTGAATCTCTTCCCACACTCTGGACACTCATGAGGCTTGTCACCTGAATGCACTGAATGCACTGCATGTATCATCTTGTGCTTCTTCATGTGTCCAAAACGACTGAATCTCTTTCCACACTCAGGACATTCATGAGGTTTCTCACCTGAATGCACTAACATGTGAGTCTTCATATTTCCAAGCTGACTGAATTTCTTCCCACACTCTGGACACTCGTGAGGTTTGTCACCTGAATGCACTAACATGTGTTGTATTATAGTTCCACGTTCTCTAAATTTTTTGCCACACTCGGCACATTGAAAAGGTCTCTCATCCGCATGAACCATCCTGTGAGTCTTCATATTTCCACGTCGACTGAATCTCTTCCCACACTCTGGACACTCATGAGGTTTGACACCTGAATGCACTAACATGTGACGCTTCACACTTCCAGGACGGGTGAATACCTTCTGACACTGTGGACACTGGCGAGTCTTCATCTTCTTTATGACAGGTGCAGTTTGTGTGAAGGTTTTCTCTCCCGGATGTTGGGAGAAGCGTCAAGGCTTGAGTGTTGTTTCTTAGAGTTAGACTTGATGTGAGCACTTGGCGGTCAATGGTGGTGCTTCTTCTTTATGATAGGTGCAGTTTGTGTCAAGGTTTTCCCTTAATGCTCGTGCTGGACATCACCGGCTGTGGTGCTGCTGAAATGGCGGCGGTTGTTTACCCTCTTATCACCTAAGGGTTCCAATGTTTTGTATGGTTCCACATACAATTTTTCCTACTTCTTATTTTTGTTTGTAACTGGTCATTTACAATTACGACTTGTATTTATACCCATGTTTTTCCAACCAAAGAATGTACTTGGAATTGTTTCTTTAAACATAATGCTACACGATTATGCTTTTTGAAGGAAACAGCACTCCCATAGTGGATGTGCTCCGAACATTAATGGAACTTATTTATTTATTTATTTATTTATATATATACAAGAAGGTACATTGGGTTTGTGAGAATACATTGGATAGTACAGTATTTACATTCCTGTAAAGCCACTAGTACGCGCAGCGTTTCGGGCAGGTCCTTAATCTAGCAGATAATTTTAAGTAGGTAATTTCAATCAGAATTGATAAATGATAAAGATACATTACAAGAGAAAAATGAGATGAGAGAGATAAGTAAGTATATTAAAGCACATTGTTATATTAAAGCTCTGATTGATTACATTGACAGCTTGATTAGTAATTTAAACAAGATTAATAGACACCATACAGCAGATTGACAGCACATATAAGACAGCAATGATCACAATGGTAAAGATGTTCAGAATGGGTTCATAAAGATTGGGAGACTGGGTAGCAAAAGATACAGATAAACAAGATTTATAAACACCATACAACAGATTGGCAGCACATATAAGAAAACAGCAATGATCCAACCCGTTCTCGCAAATTCGTAAAGTCAATATTGACTTATTAACTACGTGCATAGGTGATATACTAAACATAATAGATACCCCTAAAAAGATTCATAGAAAACACCGACCTTACCTAACCTTGTTAGTATCTTAAGATAAGCATCTTATTGCTTCGTAATTACAATTATTACCTAACCTATAATAGGTATAGGTTAAGTAATAATTGTAATTACGAAACAATAAGATGCTTATCTTAAGATACTAACAAGGTTAGGTAAGGTCGGTGTTTTCTATGAATCTTTTTAGGGGTATCTATTATGTTTAGTATATCACCTATGCACGTAGTTAATAAGTCAATATTGACTTTACGAATTTGCGAGAACGGGTTGCTGATCACAATGGTAAAGATGTTCAAATTGGAAACATAAAGGTTGGGAGATTGGGTAGCAATTGATACAGTGCAATTTTAAGGCAAAAAGTGAAAAACTATGAAGATGAAATTAGGTACTTTTTAGTATTGATTTTGAATGATGTAAAAGTTGGACAGCTTTTCAATTCAGTAGGGAGTGAGTTCCATAAACTGGGTCCCTTTATTTGCATAGTGTTTACACAGATTAAGTTTAACTCTGGGGATATCAAAGAGATATTTATTTCTGGTGTGGTGATAATGGGTCCTATTACATCTGTCCAGGAAGAGTTTCAGACAAGGATTTGCATTTAAGAACAGGGTTTTGTAAATGTAGTTGACACAAGAGAATTTGTGGAGTGAGATTATGTTTAGCATGTTTAGGGAGTTAAACAAGGGGGCTGTGTGTTGTCTGAAAGCAGAATTTGATATTATTCTGATAGCAGATTTTTGCTGCGTGATGATGGACTTGAGGTGGTTTGCAGTGGTTGAACCCCATGCACAGATACCATAGTTGAGATTGGGATAAATTAGTGCATAATATAGAGAGATGAGAGCAGAGTTAGGAACATAATATCTGATTTTGGAGAGTATACCAACTGTTTTAGAGACTTTCTTAGCTATGTGTTGTATGTGAGTACTGAAGTTGAGTCTCTTGTCTAAGAATATTCCAAGAAACTTTCCATCATTTTTATTGCTAATGTTTACATTGTCAATCTGAAGCTGAATTGCATTTGTAGATTTGCTTCCAAATAGGATGTAGTAGGTCTTTTCTATGTTAAGTGTTAGTTTGTTGGTTGACATCCATAAGTGGACTTTTTTTAGTTCATTATTAACAACATCATTTAGTGTATGTGGGTTGGGGTTGGAGTAAATGAGGGTAGTATCATCAGCAAACAAAATAGGTTTCAGAATGTTAGAGACATTAGGCAGATCATTAATGTATATAAGAAATAGTAGGGGTCCCAAGATGCTGCCCTGTGGCACTCCAACGGTTATTGGTAGAATGGGAGAGATTATATTATTGATGGCTACACATTGGTGTCTATCACTAAGATAGGATTGGATATAGTCCAGTGCATGGCCTCGGATTCCATAATGATGGAGTTTACATAAGAGGTAATCGTGAATAACAGTATCAAAGGCCTTTCTCGTGTCAATGAAGAGTCCAATTGGAAACTCATTTTTGTCAAGGGCTGAGTAAATTATATCAAGGAGACTAATAATTGCATCGTTGGTACTCTTTTGAGAGCGGAAGCCAAACTGACAGGGGCTAAGAATGACACTCAAGGGATTTGTTGAACAGCAGAGCTATAGGTGGTGCAAGGGCATGGGAGGCGCTCTTGCATACAATGGATAGGATTTCACTGATGTTCCCAGTTTTGGTTTTTAGTGAGTGTATGATGGACACAACATCTGACGGGCTGACTGGTGAGAGGAGAAGAGAGTTTGGATAGCTGCCTGAGAGATATGTGTTGATGTGTGTCTGAGTCTGTGGGATTTTACTTGCAAGGTTAGCACCAATCGATGAAAAGAAGCTATTAAATTCATTCGCCATTTCTAAGTCAGATGACAGTGTAAGCTCCGCCGACTACGCAGTTCACTTTTCGACCACAGTTACCAGCAGCACCGCCACCTACGACAACAGACGATCCTGTACGACCTCCCACCCTACAACCCCAGTTACCAGCCGCACCACAACCTGATCCTACGACGACGGACGATCCTGTGCGACCTCCCACCCTACGACCCCAGTTAGATGACATCAGCGAAGAGGAGGAAGTTAACTTTGATGGTTATGTAACGCGAGCAGGGCGTACAAGTATTTTTGTATTTTATTTTTGTATAAGATCAAGTATTTTTCCTTTCATCCCCTGGGAGGGGGAGTTCTGTAGCGAGTAGATTATCCCAATAATATACTCGCTCCAAATGCATTGTTAATATTCCTGTCAACCTTTGGAGATGAATGAGGTGAGGCGTTGCCCGGGCAACACGGTGAGGTGTTGCCCGAGCATATAAGCAGCAGAATAGCAAACATTAACGAGTCTACTTTCAAGTGTGGTCTAGAGCAGACACTTGCGAGATACTGTAGCGACGCTCAGTGCGCTCAACTCACACCAAAGTATCACCTGTGTACTTCTGTATATTCGACCAAATATATATATAGTATCTTAGTGTCTTATGTGTTTATTTGTCACCATACTTTACGTAACAATAGAACCGTTACACATCTTCTCCAGAGCAGTTATGTCTTTCTGAAGATAAGGTCTCAATGCCTGTATGCAATAATCCAGGCGGGGGCGCACCAGAGACTTATACAGATTCTCTGGAGTGTTTATTTATTTATTTATATACAAGAAGTTACATTGGGGGTTAACAGAGAATATAGAAAATAAGTTGAATTAACATTCTTGCAAAGCCACTAGCACGCATAGCGTTTCGGGTAAGTCCTTAAACTAGCAGAAATTTTTTGATAAATTAACAGTAAAATTGATAAAAATGTTGGCAGGTATTTTACAGCTTTTCTTTACAGGAAATGGCCACTGCTTGATCGCAAGCGGGGATGTTTCTGATGGGGGAGAAAGAAACATTTGCGCAGCGCGTCCCGCGGCGTTGCGCGGGCAGTCTGGGGCTGTATAAATACGGGGAAACAGACGGGCTCTGCCCTCACTCTGCCTGCCCCCGCCGCTGCCCTCGCAAAGCCGGACACGACAAGCCGGAACCCCCCCCTCCTTACCCTACTGCGGCGAGGAAGAGAACGCGAGCCGGATATCCCTCTTATCACCATTACAACGCACGCAGCGGTGACGGGATGCAGCCGCCCAGGGCCTACGTTAATACTATTATCTTCCCTTATTTGCTGGGCTATATGGTAGTATTAATATTATTCCGTATCGTTACTGTCATTCCAGTATTATTTTATTAAAAATATAAATTGTTATTATGGTTTGGCGTTGCTTTCTTAATTTCTTCCATTCTGCGGCACTTGCCGTCATCGGTTATTTACGTTATTACATTGTATTCTTACATTGTACGATTATTCACGACACTGTATTCTTATTATTATCCTTGTTACAGTTACTGGACGACAGTTCCCTGCCGTCGAATTCACTTTGCTCCTGTTCTAAAAGATGTAGCCGAAGTTCACGGCGTACTAGCTGCGGCTTGCAGACGCTCATTGACAACACAAGACTTCACTCAGCGGCCACTTAAGGCAGACTCCTTGGCTTCTATCCAGCCCTATCACCCGTCTGGAGGCAGAGATGGGATGGAGACCAAGGGTAATGTTCCCCGCTCACATTCTACATCCGCTTAGGACACAAGCATGTTATAGATTTGGCTTTAAGAATTGGTTCTTATTCCATTTTATTGTTTATGTATATATTGCTTAATTGCATATACCCGTTCTTGGTATATGTATTGTTTATATTCAAGATTTATAGTGTTTCGTATTACCCCTGTTATAGTTGCTTTGTGCTTCCTTGCTGTTCTCCTACTGGCTTTCTCCCACCTTTGCTCTTAGCAAGGGTACTTCCCCCTTCCGTTTGCTGGAAGATTCTTAGAATTGTTAGCCCCCTTCATTGCTACAGTATAATTATTCGGAAAACTCTTTACTCATCCAGGATTGTTAATTAAGGAATCTCTTAATTCCTGCTGCCGGGCTCCCTCCCCCCGTTTTTCGTCTCCGTATTGATTCATCTAGGGTTTCCCTCTCGTCTGTGCTCTTGCCTGTCACGATAACACTGCATGCCGCTTCTGCCCACCCTTACTGCCTTATATCTTTCAGCCCGGGGGAGGTGATCTACGCGACAAAAAAATCGACGCACGCTCCGACTGGACCAGGTATCGCTTACATGGTCAGGAATCAACACTCTTCGGATCC
Organism: Procambarus clarkii; assembly: GCF_040958095.1. Lineage (NCBI taxonomy): Eukaryota > Metazoa > Arthropoda > Malacostraca > Decapoda > Cambaridae > Procambarus > Procambarus clarkii. Next base: position 34,976,590 of record NC_091186.1, on the reverse strand, counting down.
TACAAGCGCTCCTGTCACCAGGCGAGATTTCTACAGGATCCTACACGCTGCCCACTCGGCGCTAGGCTTGCCTCCAGATGACTACGCCCGCACCCAGCTGTCTCGGGACGGGCTCGCCACATCAGAAATAATGGCAGTCGGCAGGTGGAAGAGTAGTGCTCTCACATCCTACGTCAGACGGGACGTTGTTGCTCTGCCACTTTGAGTGCCTCACGCGGCCAGCTGGCACTCGCCCTTCGGGGGGGGGGGGGGGGCCCGGCCGCTGGCCTGCGGTGGGGGTGCAGCGCCGGTCCCCAAGTGTCCCGCTGTTCGCAGCTAATACTTTGCCCAGTCTAGGTGCTAGTAAGCCCTACTTGTAGTCACACCCCCTTCTCCTTATTCATTAGGTCCTTTACGCGGCCTCTTGGCCGGGTACATTACGTGTTATGTGGTCTCTCACTTATTAGTTATTCTTTGTGTCCTGCCTGTTATATCCTAGTGTTATATAATTACTACACATTTGCACTCGGCCTTAATTCTAGTACCAGTTAACCTTTAGGTTTCTGCAGAATTAGTTTCCATGTCACTATAGGCTAAGGTCTCATACTTACTACGGGTGTACCTTTTAAGTTAAATCTAGTCCTCGGACTTGGAATTGTTACTGTTAATTCTTACTTTATATATTTACTTTATATATTTGAATATAAACTTTATATATTTACTTACTTTATATATTCGAAACTTTATATATTTACATGTTCAATATTAAGTTTAATATAATATAAACTTTGTTTATATGTCTATAATATAAACCGTGTTTAATATAAACTTTATATATTTACTTACTTTATATATTTGAAACTTTATATATTTACATGTTCTGCAGAATTTAATCTTCAATAAATTTAAAGCCCCATACTGCCAGTATCTTTCTCCCCCTGATCAGAAAATGGCCACTGCTTGATCGCAAGCGGGGATGTTTCTGATGGGGGAGAAAGAAACATTTGCGCAGCGCGTCCAGCGGCGTTGCGCGGGCAGTCTGGGGCTGTATAAATACGGGGAAACAGAGGGGCTCTGCCCTCACTCCGCCTGCCCCTGCCGCTGCCCTCGCAAAGCCCACCCACCTCCCCTTTGCAAGCGGCTGTCTTTGTACCCCCGTCATGCTTTGCACAGCTGTCCCCTTTTCTCCCCACTGCATGTGGGAAGGGGGGTGCAGCGCCGGTCCCCAAGTGTCCCGCTGTCCGCAGCTAATACTTTGCCCAGTCTAGGTGCTAGTAAGCCCTACTTGTAGTCACACCCCCTTCTCCTTATTCATTAGGTCTTTTACGGCCTCTTGGCCGGGTACATTACGTGTTATGTGGTCTCTCACTTATTAGTTATTCTTTGTGTCCTGCCTGTTATATTCTAGTGTTATATAATTACTACACATTTGCACTCGGCCTTAATTCTAGAACCAATTAACCTTTAGGTTTCTGCAGAATTAGTTTCCATGTCACTATAGGCTAAGGTCTCATACTTACTACGGGTGTACCTTTTAAGTTAAATCTAGTCCTCGGACTTGGAATTGTTACTGTTAATTCTTACTTTATATATTTACTTTATATATTTGAATATAAACTTTATATATTTACTTACTTTATATATTCGAAACTTTATATATTTACATGTTCAATATTAAGTTTAATATAATATAAACTTTGTTTATATGTCTATAATATAAACCCTGTTTAATATAAACTTTATATATTTACTTACTTTATATATTTGAAACTTTATATATTTACATGTTCTGCAGAATTTAATCTTCAATAAATTTAAAGCCCCATACTGCCAGTATCTTTCTCCCCCTGATCAGAAACAGATAATTTTAAGTAGAATATTTACAGTAATATCAACAAAAAATGATTACAGGTAATTTGAAGATATTTTGACACAAAAGCAGATCAGAATAATACACAATAAAGACAAATACCTTTTTGATATTCCAAGAGTACGACTTAATCAAACCAGAAATGCTCTACCAATCAAGGGACCCAGAATGTGGAATGACCTTCCCAATCATGTTAAAGACTGTACCTCTCTCAACTCTCTCAACCAGTACACTTTCGCACCCATATGTCGCCTGAGCGCGACATATATTTTTCCCTTGAATGCACCCAAATGCCGAGCTCAAGCGGCATTTGAAAAAATATTTCTATAACATCCAATTCTTATCCGCTCGACTTGGAGATAGTATAAACATGTTTGCCATAAAATTTTCGTTTTTTTTAATAGCCACATAGCCTATTTAGGAGAACGGCATTATCGTAGTAAGACCATTGTATTGTTTACACGACGAGTGTAATCGATCTAGTTTTTTATTTGGTGCCGGTCTAACGCATCTTTGTGTGACATTTTATACATATGTTCTTCTAGAACATTCTATTGCAAACACATTAGTAGAAAAACTTAAGTACGTACATCGAAAATTAAGGTCAGGACAGTGAAAAGAATATAATACACTTTTTAATAGGGGTTTCGCCGCTGTGCCGTCGTTTTTTTTTTTTTTTTGCAGGGATATTCCTGCGCTGGGCCCTAAGCCTCTGGCTGGCCCACTAAGTGTTGCTTGTTTCTGTTTTACTTGGGCGGAGTATGAATATTTATGACTCGTATGGTCGCTTCAGTAAGATTTTGCCATATGTGTTTAACAACTTCTTCTGCTCTGTTGAATCTAAGTTGAAATCTTAATGGGTTTGTAACTGTGCACTGTGTTAGATAATGTTCCAGTGGTCTGTCGGGCATTTCTCCTGTAACGGTTCTATTGTTACGTAAAGTATGGTGACAATAAACACAGACACTAAGATACTATATATATATTTGGTCGAATATACAGAAGTACACAGGTGATACTTTGGTGTGAGTTGAGCGCACTGAGCGTCGGTACAGTATCTCGCAAGTGTCTGCTCTAGACCACACTTGAAAGTAGACTCGTTAATGTTTGCTATTCTGCTGCTTATATGCTCGGGCAACACCTCACCATGTTGCCCGGGCAACGCCTCACCTCATTCATCTCCAAAGGTTGACAGGAATATTAACAATGCATTTGGAGCGAGTATATTATTGGGATAATCTACTCGCTACAGAACTCCCCCTCCCAGGGGATAAAAGGAAAAATACTTGATCAAGGAACTTAGCTGGTCGGTGAATTGTACGCCCTGCTCGCGTTACATAACCATCAAAGTTAACTTCCTCCTCTTCGCTGATGTCATCTAACTGGGGTCGTAGGGTGGGAGGTCGCACAGGATCGTCCGTCGTCGTAGGATCAGGTTGTGGTGCGGCTGGTAACTGGGGTTGTAGGGTGGGAGGTCGTACAGGATCGTCCGTCGTCGTAGGATCTGGTTGTGGTGCGGCTGGTAACTGGGGTTGTAGGGTGGGAGGTCGTACAGGATCGTCCGTTGTCGTAGGATCAGGTTGTGGTGCGGCTGGTAACTGGGGTTGTAGGGTGGGAGGTCGTACAGGATCGTCTGTCGTCGTAGGATCAGGTTGTGGTGCGGCTGGTAACTGGGGTTGTAGGGTGGGAGGTCGTACAGGATCGTCCGTTGTCGTAGGTGTCACTTGGTGTATAATTTTACAACAGCATAAATACATGTATAACTTGACTACAATGACTTAATAACATTAATACATATGCTTATATCCGGTAACTAAATAGAACATGGTCTGCAGAACGCGGAATCCTTATTAACTATTGGTACAAGTAAGGCAAACGTTTACATAATTTTCAAGTAGAATCAGGGCTTATAGAGTATCATATAGTGGCCTAACACATGACAGAAATAATGCGCCAATCCCAGACATAATGTGAAATGGTAAATTACTAGTAGCTGTAGAATACACCTATAGGACAAATTTAACAATACTCTTACAAGTGAGAGTAAGTAGCTGCGGACAGCGTAATACTTAGGGGCCGGCGCTGCACCCCCCCAGTTTACCAACAATAAAGGACAAAGTACATAGTACTGTGCGTAGGGTTATTTGCCGCTGACCATTGGAAGGGGAGGAGGGTGGGAAAATTTTTTACAATACAACAATACAATACAATTTTATTTAGGTAAGGTACATACATACAATAAATTTTTACAAGGATTGGTTGACTTATAGGTAGAGCTAGTACATACAATGCCTAAAGCCACTATTACGCAAAGCGTTTCGGGCATGATAAACTTAAATGACAAGCTTAATACTAATTGAGCATTATGAGTAGAATGAAAACAAGAAATGAAAACATAGATGAAAAAGCAGCACAAATACAATTATGTCGACAAACAGCGCTCTTTAAAGAAAAACAGACATTGGTTGACAATAGAAGGGTAAGGTAGGTTACAGGGAATTTATTAGGTATAGCTTCGTTTTTAACTTAAACTGGTTGAGAGAGGTAGTCTTTAACATGGTTGGGAAGGTCATTCCACATTCTGGGCCCCTTGATTTGTAGAGCATTTCTAGTTTGATTAAGTCGTACTCTAGGAATATCAAAACTGTATTTATTTCTGGTGTGGTGCTCATGGGTTCTGTTACAACCTTCTATGAAGCTTTTGAGATCAGGATTGGCATTATAGTTTAGCGTTTTATATATGTATAATACACATGAGAGAATGTGCAGTGACTTAATGTCTAACATATTCAGAGATTTGAGTAGGGGTACCGAGTGATGTCTGGGGCCAGAATTGGATATTGTCCTAATAGCAGCTTTGTGTTGAGTAATTAGAGGACGTAAGTGATTTTGGGTAGTAGAGCCCCAAGCACAAATACCATAGTTGAGATATGGATAGATAAGGGAGTAATAGAGAGTCACCAGGGCAGGGCGTGGTACATAATATCTGATCTTAGAAAGAATGCCCACAGTTTTTGAAACTTTTTTTGATATGTTTAGAATGTGTCCCTGGAAATTCAGCTTGTGGTCAATGAGAATGCCAAGGAATTTGCCATCTAATTTGTTACAAATTTGGGTATTGTTTATTTTGAGATTTATTTGATTAGAGGATATATTGCCAAACAGAATATAGAAAGTTTTGTCAATGTTAAGGGTGAGTTTGTTGGCAGTTAGCCACAGATGGACTTTATTTAGCTCAGTATTTACTGTGGCATTTAGAGCAAGGGGATCAGGACTGGAGTAAATGAAGGTTGTGTCGTTAGCAAATAGAATTGGTTTGAGGTGTTGGGAGGCATTTGGAAGGTCATTAATGTAGATGAGAAAGAGGAGAGGGCCAAGTATGCTGCCCTGAGGAACACCAATGTTGATGGGTAGGGTGGGAGAAATTGTATTATTCACAGAAACATATTGGAGCCTGTCAGTAAGGTAGGATTTGAGGTATTGTAGGGAGTGTCCTCTGACTCCATAATGATGTAATTTAAGAAGAAGGTTTTGGTGGTTGACAGTATCAAAAGCTTTATGCAGGTCCACAAACAACCCAACAGGGAACTCATTTTTCCTTTGACTTGTGAAGCGGAGCGAGGCTGGAGCAAGAGAGAACGCATCTGAATCTGAATAATACAGGAGAAGATGCCCATTGGGGCGAGCCTTGAAGTGGGGACAGCTGAAGAGTAGTCGGTGAGAGGAAATGCTGAAGTTGAAGAAAAAGTGCCATGGCTAAACCCAGCTGCGTGGCAATACGTCGATGCTGCAAACAACCCAATAACTGGCTAGGCTTGGAGGCGGGTCTGGAAGGCGGCCGTGGCAGTGCTTCAACATTCAAGGTGGAAACAATCTGTCTTCAGGTGGTGTCTTCTTCTTCTTCAATTTGGTGTTTCTTCTTTCTTCTTGCTTCGAGTAATCATTTGATGTTTGTACTCGTCGTAGTCTGGTGGGAAAAGATCCTTTGACAATGGGGTTTCGTCGCATTCAACGAAGATTACTTCGTTCCTTAGTGTGTACTTTAAGTTTGGATCATTCAGCAGGCATTCCGCATACCTTGTGTTGAGTATTTTGCTGGAGAGGCGTCTGTATTCGGGAGTTCCAAGTGTAAGTTTTTCACGTTGATCATATAGTGCGGAGACTCTTGGAGACTCCTCTGTTGCTGGAGATGGTGATTGTGCTTCAACGTCAATCGAGGCAGTAGAGTCATCATCGGAAAACAAGTGTTGGTTTGCAGAAGCATCAGGTGTAGGTACCTGTGAAGCTGGTGTAGTCTCAGGTGCGGCTGGTGTATTTTCTGGTGAAGCTGGTGAAGTTGGTGCAGTCTCAGGTACCACTGGAGAAGTAGATGGTTCGTCTGGAGTAGTAGCAGTGTGCAAGGATGTTGTAGAGTCTGTAGCAGGTTGCACAGGGTGGGCGTCAGCAGACAGGATATCTGCCAACGCAGTTGAAGAGATGGTGATGTTGATGTTAGAAGCAGAAGTGGTATTTGTTGCTGAAGTCGTGGCATTGGTGTTGGCTGAGGCTGTTGTTGTGAAGAGCTCGTCACGAACAGTAAATGTTGGTAAACCGTTGTCAGCGTACATAATGTTCAGAATTCGTACAAATTCCTTGGTGTTCGTGCCTGCAATCATTTCAGCAGTGCGGATGAGTCCCATTATGACATTATGGTTCCTGTTAGGGAGCAGCATCTGGTGTGGTGAGGGCTGGCTTGTTGATTCAGCAGAGTAAAGTTGTGGCTGTCGCTGCTGCGTCGATGATTGGTTGGCGGGCTGGGACCCAGGGCCCCAATGGGATGCAGTCTGTGCAGAAGCTCCGCCCCCTCCCGGAAGCAGAGGAAAGTTGGCGGCTTGCACGTTGAATGTTGACGGTTCTCGTCGTGTGGTGTTGGCTTGCCTGGCTTCGGTCATCTTCTGTATTTCTTGACGTCTTTGTGGACACTCAGCAGAGACGGCAGTATGGTGACCTTGGCAGAGAAGGCATTTGAGGAAGTCGCTGGTGCATTGTTTGAAGTGGTGATACTCGGCGCACTTGCTGCACCGTTGGTCCTGAGATGGGCAATGTTTAGTGAAGTGCTCATAACTATAGCACTTAAAACACTGTCGTAGCTGGTAGTAATGTTCTCTTGTTATTTGTCGGGGTGTACAAGCGAGGCCGAAGCACCGGAAGCCGTTGGTGGTAGCAGAGGTAGCTTCCTCAGGCGAGGTGAAGGTGACCTTCGTAGTGGAGAGGTGGCTGTCCTGCACAGGGATGAATTTTACAGTGACTGCAGCCAAGGAAGGGTTATCTTCGGTTATGCTGGTGGCGACGTCGGTGGTAGCTTTTTCGGAGATGAGGGAGCTCACTCTCCTTACAAAAACAGTCCTGGCTGCGAGGTAGTGTCGTGGTGGGGTGAGGAACATGTGCGCCTCCTTGAGAGCAGTGAGGTGAATGGGGTTAAAGAGGCGTTGTACGGCCTCGGCACTGCTGAACAGCAGTTGAGGGAGTCCTTCATCGTTGACTACGACGTCCAGGGGTGCAACATTGGTTGTAGTGGTGATCAAATCCGATATCTCTGATCGAGTAGGGGTCTGGTTCCCTCTGAATCGTACCTTGATTCGGTAGATCATGGCTCTAATCGTTGCTGCCTAATGTTTACCCACCCGGCAGTGCTAGGTGCAGGAGAGCCTGATCTAGAGGGTTGCACTTTCCTTAAGAGGTCTCCCGTCTCTTACTGGTTTAATGCACCGGATCAGGGTGGGGTCTGACCTCTTAAAGCAAAGTACTCGATGATGATGAACGCATGTCCCCTCCTCTCTTCTTATATAGTCCCCCCGCGGCGCTCCGCACGCTGCGCTGCGGATCGCGCTGTGCAATTGTCTTCTCCTCCATCAGAAATTCCTCCGCATTCCTACGTAATGCAGCGGTTATTTTCTGATAACGGAGGAATGAGACACCGACAGCATTGGGAACTATTTTATTTAATTTTTTAGTAGAAACAAATAAATAAATTTTTCAGACCATGTTAATGAACAGGTAACTTGTATAATTTTACAACAGCATAAATACATGTATAACTTGACTACAATGACTTAATAACATTAATACATATGCTTATATCCGGTAACTAAATAGAACATGGTCTGCAGAACGCGGAATCCTTATTAACTATTGGTACAAGTAAGGCAAACGTTTACATAATTTTCAAGTAGAATCAGGGCTTATAGAGTATCATATAGTGGCCTAACACATGACAGAAATAATGCGCCAATCCCAGACATAATGTGAAATGGTAAATTACTAGTAGCTGTAGAATACACCTATAGGACAAATTTAACAATACTCTTACAAGTGAGAGTAAGTAGCTGCGGACAGCGTAATACTTAGGGGCCGGCGCTGCTCCCCCACTCCGCAGAGCCAGCTGCATGGCCGGAGATCGACCCCCCCCCCCCCCCCCCCGAAGGGCGAGTGCCCGCTGGCCGCGGAATTGGTTTGGTTTGATGTCCAAAGAGCTTGGAAAGGATGTGTGAGGAAAAAAGATGGGGCGATGAAATTCTTGGAAGAGGATTTGGATGTGGAGAGAGGAGGCTTGAAATTTCGGTGGCCCGTCCACCTTGGATTGGAGATGTTTTTCCCAGCAAAGCCTGTAGCTTAAGTTCTTCTTGGGCGGCAGGAGGCTAGTGGTGGGGCAGGGTTATGTCGTCCTGGTTCACTTGAGGTGGTCTGTCTGGCTTGGAGGAGGCGTCTTCCTTATTGAGGTGGTGAGAGGTAAGTTCGCTGTTGCTTGGTGGTGTCTTGGCCACGAGGTATTCGCATGTACTTCCCAAATGACATCGGCGTTATTGGTGTTCCTGTCGGGTCTTCATCTTCTTCCAGGAAGGTCACTTGTTCCCTCTTGAAGTCGTATTTAGGGTCGATGTATTCACTCTCCAGAGCGCAGAGGTAAACATAATGTTCCACGGTCTCGTGGTGGACAAACACAGGGTAAGGAAAGCAGGTCTTGAGCTGGTTGATGATCCTGTTGCATTCTAAGGCAATGACCATTCTTGTGCTTCGATTGCTGTTGAAAGTGTCATCGTGAATGAGGTAAAATCCATAGTAGGGATTTTTCTTGCTTGATTTTCTTGGGTTTAGTTCGAAGTCTGGGGCCTCATATGTGACGGTCTCAGCCGAGGTAGATGGAAACAATGGTGATACTAGGAACTTGGTTGGTTGGCCTGGTGTGGACGTCTGTGTAGCAGGAGCAGAAACGTTGGGAAGCACTGGAAATGATGTAGCTTGGATATCGAAGCTTGCCGGCTGATTGGTTGTTGGGTTGGCAGTTACTGTTTATTTATTTCATCTAGTCGTACTTGGCAGTCCATGGAGACGGCGATGTGATCTCCTCCGCAATTGAGGCACAGTTTGTTGGGTGGCCTTGACTGTAGCAGCAGTCAGAGCCGTGTTTTCTGGTGTTGATGGTACCAGGGTCCTGGGTGGCGGTGTAGACACTCGTGTGGCTGACGAATATGGTTCGTTCAGCCAAGTAGCGACGGTTAGGAGTGATGATCAGGTTGGAGTTTCGTAGGGCGTCCTGGTGTTCTGGTGCAAACAGTTGCTCCAGAGCTTGCTCGCTTGTATAGAGCAGTACAGCGCCGTCAGCATCGTCACGGATGTCCAACGGGGCTGCATTCGTGATGTCGACGATTTTCCTTAGTAATTGGGGTCCGGTGTAGTATGTTTCGTCACGAAACCGGACCTTTATGCGGTAAATCATGGCTCTAATCGTTGCTGCCCAATGTTTACCCACCCGGCAGTGCTGGGTGCAGAGAGCCTGATCTAGGGTTTCGGTCGTCTGCTTTATTTTGTTTATTTTCATGCCTTTTATCTGGCCGCTGAAAGTTTTCAATGTGGAAGCGTGATGACATCTTGCCTGACATATGAGTGAAAACGTCACGCCTCCATCGTCCGACGGCCTTAATTGTTTCCTGCACATGCCCGTCAATGTGACAGCTGCGTGGCCCGTCCAATCCGTAAAGAATGTGGGGCGTAGTCATTGTGAGGGCGCAGGCCGCGTAAGGGGCATCAGCGTGTAGGGCGTTGACTTCTCATCTGACGTTGGGGGCCGTGCCACCAGGAATGGCGTAGCCGAAAGTTCTGCGTCGCGGGGTATCATGGAGTTTTTCCTTGTCTGCGTCCACGTCCGTGCCCGTACACCCGTTACCTCTGCTATTAAAAAAACAGTCAGGAATTTCCAGAACTGAAAAAAGGTACAGAGTCGGGCGTACATGGCTGATAAATGCTGCTAGGTAAGCAGCGTCCTGGAAGTGTCCAATGGAGCCCCTTCTGGTGCATGGGTATACAATTAAGGCGGCCGTCTTGATGTCCGCGTGTTTTATTTTTTCCTTTGACTTGTGAAGCGGAGCGAGGCTGGAGCAAGAGAGAACGCATGTCGATGATTGATTGATGAAGATTAAGCCACCCAAAAGGTGGCACGGGCATGAATAGCCCGTAAGTGGTGGCCCTTTTGAGCCATTACCAGTATCAATAGCTGATACTGGAGATCTGTGAAGGTGCGATTGCACCCTTGCATGTCGGGAGATGTCTCCCTTGTGAATGTGTTAAGATGAAGATGAAGCCACCCAAAAGGTGGCACGGGCATGAATAGCTTGTAAGTGGTGGCCCTTTTGAACCATCACCAGTATCAATAGATGATACTGGAGATCTGTGGTGGTGCGACAACACCCTGCGTGACGGGAGATGTCTCCCAGACCAAATGGTGACCAAATGGTAAGAGATCTTAGAGAGAGAGAAGATTAAGCCACCCAAAAGGTGGCTTGGGCATGAATAGCCCATAAGTGGTGGCTCTTTTGAGCCATTTCCAGTATCAATAGATGATACTGGAGATCTGTGGAGGTACGACTGCACCCTGCGTGACGGGAGATGTCTCCCGTGGAACGCATGTCCCCTCCTCTCTTCTTATATAGTCCCCCCGCGGCGCTCCGCACGCTGCGCTGCGGATCGCGCTGTGCAATTGTCTTCTCCTCCATCAGAAATTCCTCCGCATTCCTACGTAATGCAGCGGTTATTTTATTTAGAGTGACACGCAATTCGTCTTTTATGAGAGCCTGAACTATTTCAATACACTTTTCACCTTCACGTTCCACAGGAATATTTTGGGACGACACAATAACAGAGTCAAGCAGCTTTTGCTGGTCCTGTTCATCCTGGGAGATGGAATGTTGGGCAGATAACACATTTGCAGATGACACTAAGATCTATGATAAAGAAGGAAGTGAAAGTGATATTGAGACCTTACAAAGAGATCTACATGAACTCCACCAATGGTCAGATGACTGGCAAATGCTCTTTAATGTCGATAAATGCAAGACCTTGTCTGTAGGGCATAACATTCCACGTCACAACTACCAAATTGCCAGCTTTACCTTACAACAGATAGATGAAGAATGCGACATTGGAATCAGAATCCATCATTCACTAAAAGTTGCACAACAAGTGGGAGCGGCAGTAAAAAAAAAAAGCGAACCAAACCTTGAGAATAATCAAGCGTGCCTTTACCTTCAAGGAAACTAAAGTAATCCTTCAATTGTATAAGTCTCTGGTGCGCCCCCACCTGGATTATTGCATACAGGCATTGAGACCTTATCTTCAGAAAGACATAGCTGCTCTGGAGAAGATGCAACACCGGACAACAAAAATCATACCAGAGCTTAGTCATCTCTCGTATCAGGAAGGGTTGAGGGCCACTGGCCAAACAACACAGCAAACCAGGCATGACAGGGCGGAGCTCATCGAAACACTTAAAATACTAAACAATTTGGACGATGTCGATCCGGACGCTTTCTTCAAAAGGTCAGATGTAACACAAACGAGGAGCAACAGGTTCAAGCTCAACAAGCCACAATGTAGGACAGAAAACAGGAGAGGCTTTTTCACCCGTATGGTTGTAAACCCGTGGAACAGCCTACCCTCCAGAGAGTAGGTAAAGTAAACGCCAAAACTCTACTGGGTTTTAAAATACAGATAGAAAAGATCATCCAGGCAAATGGGTAGGACCTTTAACAAGCCGCCAACTTCCTGTCCTCGTTGAGGCCACCAATATTAGTGGCTCTCAGGTTAATTAAAGGTCGGCATATATCAGTAACCAAAGAAAATGGGAAGAGCGACGTGGCGGGTAAGCGAGCGAGCGAGTGACGTCATCACAACAACGGTTGCTATAGACGTCTCCACGACTCGTGAAGTTCGCCTGTCTTAAAGACCTGTGTCCACAATACCCGCCAAATTGTCCCTCCCACAGTACTCTCAGGACACTTATGGCAGTGTAAGTGTGTGGTGAGGCCACACCACTGAAGACATTGAGGATATACCACGAGGGAGAGACAAAACTGTTGAAGGAAGGAGTCACTGGCTCCACCTGACCACCTTGTTCCTCGCACTCTCATTATCCACCGTAAGTACTGGAGTACTTTCTGCTCCACCATTGTCTTACACCCCCAACATGCAATTGTTGGGAGTGTGGAAATAGGCCTATGGCATTGTTGGGGTAAATTATAAGCCTATGGCATTGTTGGGGTGAAATATAAGCCTATGGCATTATTGGGGTAAATTATAAGCCTATGGCATTGTTGGGGTAAATTATAAGCCTATGGGATTGCTGGGGTAAATTATAAGCCTATGGCATTGCTGGGGTGAAATATAAGCCTATGACATTGCTGGGGTAAATTATAAGCCTATGGCATTATTGGGGTAAATTATAAGCCTATGGCATTGTTGGGGTGTGGACATTGGCCTATCGAATAATAATAATAATAATAATAAGAATAATAATGAGAAAATCCCCTGGGACTGTGTGGTGTCGCAAACCCACGACCAAGGCATTGCCAGCCGCATACTCTACCACTGTACCACCACTGACGACTTCCTAAAAGTCTTACAATCAGATTTCTACTGATGTCACAGGAAGTCTGTGACATCCTTATATCACAGGAAGACTTGAAGCCAGTCCAAGTATTACGTAAGACCCCAAAGCACTCGGGTAAATGGGTAAAGTGTTGTAGTTGAACACTGTACGCCCATCTTCAGATACTACACTGAAAATCGCACTAAGGAAATAACATCACATGAGACCAGAAGACATGGCAGGATGTGCAGAATACCCCCGTTGAAAAACAGAGGTGCAACTGGTACTCTGAGAGAGAACTCTATCAACATCAGGGGTCCGATGACTGTTCAACACGCTTCCACTACACATAAGGGGCATAACTGGCCGACCCCTCACAGTGTTCAAGAGAGAACTGGATAAGCACCTCCAAAGGATACCTGATCAACCAGGCTGTGACTCATACGTCAGGCTGCGAGCAGCCGCGTCCAACAGCCTGGTTGATCAGTCCGGCAACCAGGAGGCCTGGTCGATGACCGGGCCGCGGGGACGCTAAGCCCCGGAAGCACCTCAAGGTAACCTCAAGGTAAGGAGATATACATCAATGAACGATCCACTGGGGCTGTGAGGTGATGCAAACATTGCAGGTTCGCATCACCTCACAGCCCGAGTGAATTTTCTCATTGATGTATATCACGTTAGTGTGATTTTCTGTGTATAAATAATAATAATAATATTAATAATAATATTATTATTATTTATTCAAAATATTGTGTGTACAAAGAACATAAGAGTAATAAATGAATAAATCCACAAGGGCCGAGACGAGGGTTCGAACCTACATCCGAGAAGATCCCAGACGCTCCTTAACTGCGCCAACCGAGAATACTCGGTTTGATTTTTTCGTACCCATTCTAAATTTGTGCGAGGTTGGTTGTGCACGAAATGGACTCTTAGGACCTCTAGTGAGAGGTAGCCATCTTGGAAAAAAATCCTCTTATGATCTAGGGCTGCTGGCTGGGTTAGTACTGAGTGAGCAACCATGAGTGGCGCATGCGCCTCTGGCTCCCAAACACCTGTCCGATGCGGAGTTGAAAGATCGGGCTTTGTCGGTGAAATTCAAACCTTAATGTTTGAAGAATATAAGGGTCATAATATTAGTGAAGCTAGGTGCAATAAGGACCTAACACAAAGGTCAGATGCAAGTGATACAGCACCTATGAGGACAATACAGCAAGCGTATCCAGTTGTAGCTCTTGAGCGCCACCCTTGCCCACCTATGCTATCTCCAATTTATTTAGATGATACATAGATGAATCGTTTTCTGCGTTCAGTGATGATGCATCTGATAGAAGTAGCATAGATAAACAGTGTTAGCGGCTTCCATGGTTGTGTTTTCCATAGATATTTTCAAGAATAGCTGAATCTCTTCTTTACTGACGGACACTCTTTGAGGCTGGCTGAATCTCTTCCAGACTGACGGACACTCTTTGAGGCTGGCTGAATTTCTTCCTGTGTGGGACCTTACGAGGCGAATTTTTCACGACTACCTTACAAATTGATCTTTCCCTGTAATCTTTGCAAGACTACTTTATGTTTTACAAGCTTACCTTGAGGTTACCTTGAGGTGCTTCCGGGGCTTAGCGTCCCCGCCGCCCGGTCGTCGACCAGGCCTCCTGGTTGCCGGACTGATCAACCAGGCTGTTGGACGCGGCTGCTCGCAGCCTGACGTATGAGTCACAGCCTGGTTGATCAGGTATCCTTTGGAGGTGCTTATCCAGTTCTCTCTTGAACACTGTGAGGGGTCGGCCAGTTATGCCCCTTATGTGTAGTGGAAGCGTGTTGAACAGTCTCGGACCTCTTATGTTGATAGTGTTCTTTCTCAGAGTACCAGTTGCACCTCTGTTTTTCAACGGGGGTATTCTGCACATCCTGCCATGTCTTCTGGTCTCGTGTGATGTTATTTCTGTGTGCAGGTTTGGGACCAGCCCCTCTTTTATTTTCCACGTGTAAATTATTATGTACCTCTCCCGCCTGCGCTCAAGGGAGTACAGTTTTAGGCTCTTTAGTCGGTCCCAATAGTTTAGATGTTTTACTGAGTGGTGTTATGATCTCAGCCTACAGGAGAAACGAGTCTCCCTCCTTGAGAGTTATTCAGCAAGCCTGACCTGATTAGAAGGTCTAGCAAATATTGAGGTGATAACCCATATGAAAAATAGTATGGTGGATTCAGTGAACAGTTTAAGATTATGGGCAGTAAGTAAGGAAATAGATAAATGACTGGCTAGGAGATGTGGACATTTTGCTGGAGGCGTGAGGCTCGCTTCTGGAGGGGCTTTGACCTTACTTGAGTGCCAGACATCGCAGGGGAAAGCCGCGCTCCGCTGAGCTCCTGTCAGAAAGGAACCCCTAGTGATATATCTCCAAGAGAAGAGAAGTGTGCAGACGTGCCAGCTGTAGAATTGAGCTGAGAACATTGTGGTCTCAAGTCTTGGACGGCGAGGAGAGTTTAATAAGCTGCTCAGAGGCATTTTCGTGGGCTGTGTGGAGCGCCCTGACCAGACGCCGTCAGAGGGAGAGCGCCCTCGACCAGATAATCTGTGGTTTGTCCTTTGGGGAAGAAGTTGCTGAGAACTTCGAAGCCAGCACAGATGAAGTAGTTGATGAGACTCTAAGGTAGTGGTGGAGCAGAGGACCTCGAGCTGTGAGGAGAAGCAGTGAAGAGGAGTATCATGTGCTTCTGTAGAGGTGGTGAAGCACCATAGTTGCTCGAGGAAACTTCATGGTGTAGCAGCCAAGAGAGCTGTGGAGGAACCTAGCCGAAGGGTGAAGCACCGTAGTTGCTCAAAGAAACTTCATGATAGCGGCCTGGAGAAGCTGCAGAGGATCCTGGTAGTGAAGCCCGGAAGAACCTAAAGATATCAGGGTAGTGAACTTCCAGAGGTGGAAGGGAAGTTCTGGTGGATTACTTGTAGGGAGTTGATAGTGTTTAGTTGTCATTAGTGTGCAAGACGCAGTGAGAGGTGAGTGGTTGTTTGCATTCTCACGTCAAGGAGTGTTTCATACTGAAGTTAGAGTTACAATCGTAGGATGGATTACCTACAGATGTATATGTTCTAGGACTGATAGAGCGATCGATTGATCATTGTTGTGTATCAATGAACATTTATACTGATATATGTTATTGCATTCAAATGCTGATTTTCTTTGTACACATTTATAGATACATATATATATTCTCTTGCTGATGGTGCAACAGTGTATGTAAACTTGATCAACTTAAGGAGGTTGATAGTATCAGGTGGTGAACCAGGAGATAGGACACCACTTGATAAGCTGATGATAGAGTTCTGATGATGTTGGAGTGCAACCTGATTGTAATAGTATAGAGTATAGGATTCATTATTACTGTATGTGTGTATGTATTGTGTATGTGCTGTGTCCAGTAAATGTATCCCAATTTGCCGGTGTTTGCCCTTGTCCTAGTGAGGCTTCCCAGGAGGTAGTAAAGAAGGAGAGAGAGAGAGAAAGAACCAAGAACCACTGCTGTGGACAGGGTAGAAGGTAATACTAGTAAGTCATAGGGGATTGAGGAGATCACATCTGATAAGGAGAGAGAGGGGAGTCACAGCGGCTTGAGTGGGTGTGTGCACGTGACAACGGGGTTAAGTGTTGGAGCCGCATCCCCTAAACGTGTGACGTTGAGCCCCTCTCCAAGAGCCAGAAGCGCCAAGGGTGATCTCCTAGTATAAGCACTCTACCGAGTTGTGGGTTGGGTTGTCCATAGAGAAGGATCAACGACGACAACACCAACCAACCCACAGACTATAATAGTGGATTCTAGCAGTAAAGGATCTCTGCACGCTCTCCAGGTCAGCAATTTCTCCAGTTTTCAAAGGTGCTGTCATTGTGCAGCAGTACTCTACTCTAGAGAGCACAAGCGTTTTGAAAAGTATCATCATCGGTATAGCATCTCTAGTGTGAAAAGTTCTTGTTATCCAACCTGTCATTTTTCTTGCAGTTGTGACGGCTACTTTATTGTGTTCTTTAAAGGTAAGGTCTTCCGACATGAGTATACCCAGATCCTTTACATTGCCTTTTCGTTCTATGTTATGATTTGCCTGAGTTTTGTACGTGGTTTCCGTTTTTATATTTTCATTTTTTCCATAGCGCATGAGCTGGAACTTATCTTTGTTAAACACCATATTATTTTCTGTAGCCCATAGAAAGACCTGATATACATCTGACTGGACGTTCGCCGTGTCCTCTATGTTGCCTACTCTCATGAAGATCCTAGTGTCATCTGCAAAGGATGATACAGTGCTATAGGTTGTGTTCTTGTCTATGTCCGATATGAGGATGAGAAAAAGTACTGGAGCAAGCACAGTACCCTGGGGGACTGAGCTCTTTACGGTTGATGGGCTGGATTTTATTTTGTTGACTATTACACATTGGGTTCTGTTGGTCAGGAAATTGTAGATCCATCTGCCTATTTTTCCGGTAATTCCTTTTGAACGCATTTAATGTGCAATAACACCATGGTCACATTTATCAAAAGCTTTTGCGAAATTTGTGTAAATTACATCCGCGTTATGTTTGTCTTCCATAGCATCTAATGCCATATCATAGTGGTCCAGCAACTGCGACAGGCAAGAGCGCCCTGTTCTGAAACCATGTTGTCCGGGGTTATGGAGTTGCTGTGATTCCATGTATTTTGTGATTTTACTTCTTAGCACTCTCTCAAAATTTTTATGATGTGCGATGTTAGTGCTATTGGTCTGTAATTTTTTGCCTCTGCCTTATTTCCTCCTTTATGAAGTGGTGCTATCTCTGCTGTTTTTAGTATATCAGGAATAACGCCAGTATCTAGGCTTTGTCTCCACAGAATGTGGAGGGCCTGCGATAGTGGTTTTTTACAGTTCTTTATGAATATGGAGTTCCAAGAATCCGGACCTGGTGCAGAGTGCATAGGCATACTGTTTATGGCTTCTTCAAAATCCAGTGGGGATAGGGTGACATCTGATATATGATTTGATGTTGGTATCGTATCCATAAAAAATTCATTTGGGTTATCAATCTTTAGTGTGTTTAATGGCTCGCTGAAAACAGAGTCGTACTGCGTCCTCAGTAGCTCGCTCATTTCTTTGTTGTCATCGGTGAAAGTACCATCTCCCTTTCGCAGGGCCCGATACTAGATGTGGTTTTTGATCTTGATTTTGCATAGGAGAAAAAATATTTCGGATTTCTTTCTATTTCACTGATGGCCTTTTGCTCTCTTTGCCTCTCCTGGGTTTTGTATGATTCTTGTAGCTTCCATTCAATTGTTTCTATTTCTCTACCTAACCTTCTTCGCCGTTCTTGAGATAGGGTGCGACTCTCAAGTTGTTCCGCAATTCGTTTGTTCGCCTATATAGGGAACGACGTTCCCGTTCCAATCTGCATCTCTTCCTCTTTTTTCTTAGAGGTATGCGGTTTGAACATATTTCTAGTGCTACTGAGCTTATTTTTTCCAGGCACTGGTTCAGATTTGCATTTTCTAGCTGTTCTTCCCAGTTTATTTCTGTGAAGTCCTGGTTTATTTGCTCCCAGTTTATCTGTTTATTATTAAATTTGAATTTGCTGAAATCTCCTCCACCGGGAATCTGGACTGGTTTTGAAGGTCTACTCCCCATGGTTGTCATAACTTCAATTAAGTTGTGATCTGAGTAACAGGTATTTGTAATCATTATGTTCCTGATCAATTCATCATTATTAGTGAAAATGAGGTCCAGCATGTTCTCCTTCCTAGTTGGTTCTACTATTTGCTGGTTTAAGGCAAACCTGTCGCACATCCGTAGCAGGTCATTTGCATGTGCCTGTTCATTTAGTCTACTTCCTGGTATTCTTTCTGATATTACTGTATTAGCCAGGTGCTTCCATTTCAGGTGCCGTAGGTTGAAGTCCCCAAGCAGGATGATGTTCGGAGCTGGATTTGTGAGGTTTTCCAAGCAGTGTTCTATTTTCATTAGTTGGTCTTTAAACTGCTGAGGGTTTGCCTCCGGTGACTTATATACAAGGACAATAACTACATTTAAAATCTCTATTTTGATTATCAGCACTTCCACCATATCATTTGAGGTGTTTAGCAGCTCAGTACAGATGAGTGTGTCTTTGATGTAGAGGCTGACCCTACCCTGAAGCCGGTGTTTCCTATCACATCTGAAAAGATTGTACTCTGAGATCCATATTTCACCATCATGGTAGTCCTTTGTGTGGGTTTCTGATTTCACCATCATGGTAGTCCTTTGTGTGGGTTTCTGATAGGGCTGCAAACACTGCATTTGCCTCATGAAGGAGACCATCTATAAATTGAACTTTGTTGGTTTTGCGTGTTTTTATACCCTGGATGTTGGCAAATATAAATGATGTTATCGTGTTAGTGGAAGTGCTGGAAGCCTTACTTGGTGTTAATATCTGAGGCTCTGGTAAGGAGGCCACTGTGTTTGCGTCCAGGGTGTGTCGTTTTGGAAGTGATTCGTCCAGTTTTGGTAGTAGGACGGGTGTTGTCTGGCGTAGTACCTGTGTGCTTGTTGATAATTTGAATTCCAGTCTTGTGGGTATCTCCGTTCCCCTTGACTACATACCACCTACAGGTACTAATGCCAAGGGTGTACGTGAGTGCGTTATTTGCAAGCACACAGAACAAAGAAACAGGAAGCAAAATTCTATCTGTACCTGGTGTAACAAGAGCGAAGTCGCACTGTGTATCCTGGACTACTTCGTTGATTATTACTCACTACCAAAGTACTGAGTGTGTAATACAGTGTGTTACTGTGTAGTGTGTGAAACTGTACATATTGTAATTTTAGTGAATTTTTAACAAGTAATATTGCGACAATAAACATTTATTGTAGACACATTGCTGACACATGTATCACAGTTTCATTGAACATTATGAACGTTCTACTGTATACATATTGTAAAGGATACAAATATGCATCATATACGATAAAAAACAAACAAATAAAACCGCATTGGAAATACATAAATCAGATAATTGAAAATATATTTGTGCCAACATCTGGTGCTTGAATGGCCCACGCGACTGTCTGGGCGTGTCACGCACGGGCGACCAGCCCCTGATGACATCACAACGCACCTTGTCCACGTCCCCACAGCCAAAGTAAGTGGAATTTGGTATTTATTTTTACATAGACATGTTCAGGGAAGGAAATTTATCATTTTACGAAGAAAAAATAATTTTTAGGGAACACTTTATTTCATGCGCACGAGGAATTTCACAATAAACTCGGCACAGCATGGTAGTTAATCGACTGAGCTACAACATGGATAATAATTGCAACCGAGAAATCAACTTGACCTACCACGGATCCTGCAGTCTCTCCGAGACACAAACTAGGTTTTTACACAATTCCCCCATGCACCTGAGCTCTGTCAATAAGCTGTTCTACCTCTTCGCCCTTACTTCATTACACACTCTTGGACGTAGATTTGAACCCTCGTCACGACTCTTGTGGATTTGTTCATTTCAAACTTGAAATGAAATAAACAAACTCATTTCAAATTTGTTCATATCAAACCTACCCGTACTATCAAAAATATTTGAAAAAATTATCTACAAACAGCTGTACTCCTACCTCGTAAAATTCGACATACTCGGCCCCTGTCAGTTTGGCTTCCACTCCAAAAGAGTACTAACGACGCAATTATTAGTCTCCTTGATATAATTTACTCAGCCCTTGACAAAAATGAGTTTCCGATTGGACTCTTCATTGACCTGAGAAGGGCCTTTGATACTGTTAATCACAACTACCTCTTATGTAAACTGCATCATTATGGAATCTGAGGCCATGCCCTGCACTATATCCAATCCTATCTTAGTGATAGACACCAATGTGTAGCCATCAATGATATAACCTCTTCCACTCTACCAATAACCATTGGGGTGCAACTGGGCAGCATCTTGGGACCTTTCCTATTTTTTATATACATTAATGGTCTGCCCGATGTCACCAACATTCTGAAACCTACATTGTTTGCTGATGATACTACCCTCATCTGCTCTAACCCCAAAACACATACACTAAATAATGCTGTTAATAATGAACTAAAAAAATGTCCACTTATGGATGTCAACCAACAAACTAACACTTAACATAGAAAAGACCTACTACATCTTATTTGGAAGCAAATCAACAAATGCAATTCAGCTTCAGATAGAAAATGTTAACATTAGTAATAAAAATGATAGAAAGTTTCTTGGCCTATTCCTAGATAAGAGACTCGACTTCAGCACCTACATACAACACATAACTAAGAAAGTCTCTAAAACAGTTGGTATACTCTCCAAAATCAGATACTATGTATCTAACTCTGCTCTCATCTCTCTATATTATGCACTAATCTATCCCTATCTTAATTATGGTATCTGTGCATGGGGGTTCAACCACTGCAAACCACCTCAGGTCCATCATCCCCTAGCAAAATCCCAGAATAATAACAAATTCTGCTTTCAGACAACACTCAGCCCCCATGTTTAACTCCCTAAACATGCTAAACATAATCTCACTCCACACATTCTCTTGTGTCAACTACATTTACAAAACCCTGTTCTTAAATGCAAATCATGCTCTGAAACTCTCCCTGGACAGATGTAGTAGGACCCATTATCACCACAACAGAAATAAATATATCTTTGATATCCCCAGAGTCAAACTTAATCTGTGCAAACAATCTGTGCAAACAATCTTTGCAAATAAAGGGACCTAGTCTATGGAATTCACTCCCTAATGAATTGAAAAGCTGTCCAACTTTTGCGTCATTCAAAAACAAAACTAAAAAGTACCTAATTTCATCTTCATAGTTTTCTACCTTGTTGCTTTAAAATCGCACTGTATCTAGTGCTACCCAATCTCCCAATCTTCATGTACCCAGTCCAAACAACTTTACCATTGTGATCATTGCTGTCTTCTTATATGTGCTTTCAATTTGTTGTATGGTGCCTATTAATCTTCGTTTAAATTACCAATCAAGCTGTCAATGCAATCAATCTGAACTTTAATATACCAATGTGCTTTAATATTCCTACTAATCTCTCTCATCTCATTTTTTTTCTTTCTTGCAATGTATCTGTTATCATTTTATTAATTCTGCTAGAATTTACCTACTTAAAATTATCTGTTAGATTAAGGACCCGCCCGAAACGCTGCGCGTACTAGTGGCTTTATTGTAAATACCATGCTATGTATTCTCACAAACCCAATGTACCTTCTTGTATATAAATAAATAAATAAATAAATTTGATGCATCACGCTATTGTGATTTCTATGTGTAATGGGAGTATTGTTCAATTGAAGGGACAGCAGTTACACATACTGTACTAATGAAGCCACTATTACGCAAAGCGTTTCGGGCAAAATTAATAGTAATATAGAATTTTTTTATTAATGTTGTGACGGGGTAAAACGCTTAATACTATAAGAGAAGTAAGTTAACAAAATGAGAATGTTCAAGGAAAAAACAAATAATACAAAGGTGATACATAAGTATGACAAGCATTTATTTATTTATTTATATACAAGAAGGTACATTGGGGGTTAAGAGAGAACATAGAAATGAAGTTGATTTTACATTCTTGTAAAGCCATTAGCACGCATAGAGTTTTGGGGAAGTCCTTAAACTAACAGATAATTTTGAGTAGTTAATTTACAGTCAAATTGACAAAAAATGTGTACAGGTACTTTACAGCCTTACTTTACAGGTACAGAGTATAGTCAGAGTACATGACATAGATTATTACATTATGGAGTCAGTAGTTCTAGCAACAGTACAGTAGTTTATTTACATTAATTACAGAATGGAAATACAAGGTGTAATTTAGAACTGCTCCTCATGACATTTTCTTGGAACATATCAGAACATAGAGTAACATAAACATACTATAATTTAAGGTTAATGGGGCCAACACTTACAAATAACCAAGATCATAAAGGACACGAGTAAACATTTTATCAAAGAAATGCATGAAATTAAATGACATTAAATGTAGACAGTAAATGTAGAAATTATATGAGTAATACAGTGTGCCCTCGCTTGAACGAGCTATATGGGGCGTAGCCAATTAATTTCAGTGTGGAATTCATTCCATCAATCCGGCCCCAGCATCCCCCTCCCCCCCCCCCAAAAAAAAAAATTAATACATATGTCAGTACACATTTGCCTTTTGAAAAATTTAAATAACAAAGAATTTGAATTGCAATGAAATAAATTGATATTGCACGTTACAGTACTGTACTTACCCTACCAGTTGAGTTTCATAGTGCAAACTTTGTTAGCCTTAATATCCTGAGAGTGCCACACATATGAATATAAATTGTTTAAAGAACAGTAACTTTTCTAACAAATGTACATTATACACTACAGTCTGTACATAAAGTACAGACCACTAGAATCACAGTACTGCAGTACACTTATATCATATAAACTACACTTTGTACATTTAATGTCATTAGAACTGTGCTGTACAGCTCAATTGGTACTCCCAGGTAAGTTATGGCTAGTGCTGGGTGCTGGTCTAGTGGCCTGGGCATCCTCAGAAGGTGTGTCCTTGCTAGTGCTGGTCCAGTTTCCTAGACATCCTCAGCAGGTGAGTCCTTGCTAGTGATGGGTGCTGGTCCAGTTGCCTGTGCATCCTCGGAAGGTGAATCCTTGCTTGTGCTGGGTGCTGGTCCAGTTGCCTAGGCATTCTCGGAAGGTGAGTCCTTGCTAGTGCTGATCCTGTTGCCTGGGCATCCTCGGAATGTGAGTCCTTGCTAGTGCTGGGTGCTGGTCCTGTAGGCCTACTGTGAAACCGTACCAAAAGCTTTTGAATCTTGGTTTGTTTCTTTGTTGTGAGCTTCTTTATAATATCTTTCATGCCCTTTAGGTGCAGGTAATAATCTCTCAGCTCTTCATTATTAGTTACAGCAACCAAATCTAGCAGATCATTAACCTTTTGCAATGATGCAGCATATGGAATAGATAACACACTATCATCTTCCTCTTCCACATCATTACTACCAGTAACACACTGGATAATCTCATTATCAGTTAATTCACAATAACCTGGATCATCAGCATCATTATCTAACCATGCATTCACATCAGAAAGTTGCAAATCTTCCTCACCTGCATCTTTGAATGTCTCAAAAATCGTATTATCAAAGCCCTGAAAATCAGTGATCTTCGTCTTTATTCTAACCAGGTACCGGACTCAGAATTATATTCCATGCATTCTTTAATGTGGTGACCTTCAACTCACTCCATTCCTTGACCTAGTTGTAAATTGCATCTTTAATTGAATATTTCTTGAAATTTTCTAGTGTTCTACTAGCCTTCGTATCCTTATTAGGCATCTCGTCTTCCTCAGAAAGCAGAACTTCCATAATATCTGAATTCATAGCTCTTTTATAAATCCTTTGAGAGCATAGATAACCCCTAATCCATAAGCTGTATTACAGATGTAGTGTTTGATGGTAAAGCCATACATGTTATTTTGCCATCAGGCGATGTTAATTTAGCAATGGGGGTGAGCTGGGGCATTATCAGTCAACAACATTGCCTTTACCTCAGCAGGATGAATTCTACACATATTGATCTGCTGCTTTTTTACTTCTTTACAAAAGTGATTCTGGAACCAATCCTCAAAAGTAATGTGTGAACCAGGCATTTTTTGTGTTGTAGTAGATGACAGGTAGTCTGTTCATGCAGTTTTTCAATGCTCTGGGGTTGGCACACTTCCCAACAATTGCGTACTTTGTTCGGTGACTGCCATCTGCGTTACAGCACAATAATGCTGAAAATCTTTCCTTCTTTACCTTGCAACCAGGAATACTCTACTCAAGCCTGAAGGCCAAAGTGTTTCTTTGAAGGCATTTCCAGTTAAAGCCTGTTACATCTGCATTGTACACTTAAAACCAATTTAAATTATTAGATATCATGTGGTGAGAAAGTTTAAGCTTATATGCATTAGCACTTCCAACATCTGCACCTAAGGCCTCGCCACAAATTTTCTTGTTAATGATGCCCTAACTCTCTTTAAATCGACATGCCCATTCAGTGCTAGCCTTGAAATTGTCTATGTTTAACTTTACAGCAAGTCTTTCAGCTGCATTTCTAATGGAATCAACTGAAACAGCAATTCTTTGCTGTGTAAACCATTTAAATACGGACGAGTCCAAATCCGTATACTTAGCAGGCTTCAATGTTTTCCTGTTGCCTATTGCATGAGTTTGAGCAAAGAATTTCTTAATATTATCCTTCTGGTTTTTTATATCACAAACTGTAGCTTTACCGACGTCGAATTCTTGGGCAAGTCGAGTGACAGTATCCTTGCTCTGCTTTCGCATTCAAATCAACTTTCTGATCAATTGACAAATGTTTTCTCTTTTGTTTTAAACCTTCATACATAAACCTTGTTTTATACAGTACAGTTCTGTATTAACCCTTAAGCTGTGCATGGCATACATATACGACAGGATCTGATGGCAAAATTAAATTTCTCAAATTTGCTCTAATGTTGTCGGAAAATCCGACACCATTTAATAATCATACAGATAATAGCTGTATTGTATAAACAAGTAACCCATAGAAAACGTAACTTGTAGTGGAATTACCGTCTAAAGAAAACGGGATATCATCACCACATACTATTATAATTCACCACCTATTATGGTGGGAATTATTCTTAAATACATTAGTCTTTGGACTTTACCATCATAAAAACATCTTATATAAATTAACTTAATTATCAATATTAAAGTAGAGTAAATGTGACCCTTCTATCACTTTCTGACATGTGGACAATGTAAGCCAGGCGTGAGGGTGAGGAAGGGGCAGCGATTGTTGTATCACCTCCGAGACGTGTGGAGCAAATTTGGCTCCTATCATATCTGGACAATGTCGGCCAGGCGTCAATAGTATGGAGTGTTAGATGCAGCCATTGTTGAGACTAGACCAGAGGCTCACACGGGAGCAAATTCGGCTCCTGTTAATTTACTTGGACGTAGTGTTATGGAAACCAGAAGTGTACCATTATCAACACGCTGTCTACAAATCAAGTTAAGTGTTCTTTCCGAAACCCATTATCTATCATTAGTGGCCATTAATGTCATTATATAGGGTGACCCGGTTAGAGCACGTGGAAGCCTCAAACTAAAGGTAATTAAGCCAGGTCTTCAATGTTCCATGTACAGTTTTCTCTGATATAGCTTGTCATATATAGGTATCTGGCTTCACAGCTAGCGCACTTTTGACAGGTCAAGACGAGGATGCAAGATTTTGTGCACCAGTTACTGGGTGATGGAAGCTACCTCAAAGAGGATAATTTGGTGTCTACACCCTAGTTATACCTGGTGGACTAGCCTGCTGTACTATAAGATAAGGAACCTCTTCAATGTATGTAGTTAATTCTGTAGTTTGATTGGCTGCATATATATAAACTAATAAAACCCCCCTAATGTGTAGAGGATCGATTTGTGAGATTATGAGATTATTGCAGAAATACAGTCCACTTAACATTATACAAATTGCTATTGAAGTATATAAATTAACGTAAATATAAATTCATATAAATTAAATAAATATAAAACTCACAGGTCGGTACCCATATTATTTGGTCCTTCGAACCGGATGACGGATTATTTGATCCTTTGAACCCACATTTGGTCATCTTAGTACCGGATGAACCAGTTAACCAGTGGATTCATTAAATATCTAGTGCAGTGTGATTTAAACAAAGGCCAGCCAGTCAAAGACAGCGCCTCGAGGGAGCTCAGGAGCCTCCCTCAGCCCAGATCAGCCTCATCAGCGGTTTCATGCACACCCACAGATATTTGGTGGCGTGTTATTTCGTGAAATGACAGCGCTAATATTGAAGCCAGCCAAATTAGTGGCTGTGTCCTCGCAAGATTGTTCACGGATTTCGTGGTGTTACATTTCGCGAGAGATTATCCACGAATTTTGTGGACTTTATTTCGCGAGGTCACTAATAATATTTAATACTTCTTGATAATATTAGAAGTTTCATAGAGGCTAATTAAGAGGCTATTATCAATAGTTGTGTATATTATTTCTCCAAAATAGAGAATTATTTAATATAAATTGCACTAGTGATCACAGTATAATATTTACTAATTGCCAACCCACAACAGGGTAGGATATTAACACTGACTAGTTGAACTATTATCGTTCATCCTAGTCCCATTATTACCATAGTCAGTTGTACTATATTGAATAACCTAACACCATTAATGAATGGTCCAGACCCTATTTTGGGTGTAATTTTTATCAACTCGAGTTGAGTTGTATATATAATAATTTACTTATGATCATTACACCTTTGAGTGATTAATTAGTGTCAATTCCATCCTAGGGTGATATAGAAGAGCTAACCTAAAGGTACTTCCAGTGACACTGGTTTATCACTCAAATTATTAGTGTGTATGATTGTATATATATAATGTGTATTAATTTTAAGTGCTAACCTCCAGTAGAGGTAGGATTATTGCCTAGTGAGTTCAGAATTTACCCTAGGCTACCATTAGTGTTTGTTCAGTATTATGAGCAGCCCAAGTACAAGTCCCACAAGGCTTCACCAACAAGCCAGTATGGATAATGCAGGGAGAATGAAAAGAACCCTTGCAGGTCTTAAAGGCCACTTAACAAGACAGATCAAGAAATGTGAAGATTTGTCACAACAATCTCAAGTTGATTATGCTGACCTGGAAAGCTATTATCAAGCAGCTGCAGGTAAATTTGAGCAAATCAAATGTCAAATAGCAACATATGTGGCTGAACTTGCCAACACCAATTTATCAGAAACAGAAATAGACGACATTATGGTTGATCTTGCGAATTATGAAGATCACACTCAGGCCACGTTACAGCCTTATGTCAAATTAATTGCCCAGAACAAGGCAACAGCAACAGCAACAACAACAACAGTTGCATCTAATACGAGTCAAGCAGAAGCTCGACTCCCTCCAATTAATTTACCCACTTTCTCAGGAAAAGATGAGGAAGATTGGGACGAATTTTGGAACAAATTCGTTGACCTTGTAGACTCAAAACAATCTTTACCAAAGAGTAGTAAATTCTCTTATTTGCAAGGCCAATTATCAGGTGAGGCTAAAACAGTAGTATCCCATCTGAGATTAACTAATGACGGCTATGATCTGGCAGTAAAACTCCTCAAGGATAATTATGCTGATCCAGAAGTGAGAACATCACATTTAGTTCATGAGCTGTTGCATTTACCCCCACCGGAGGCTTCAGCTGATTCACTCCAAGTCTTCAAGCTGGAGGTAGAATCATTGATCAATGCCCTCAGCCTGACAGCAGATACAAACGGGGCTGAGTGGGTCTTGAAAATAATTGTCCAGGAGAAAATACCTAGGGACATATTGAGACAAATGAGTGCTCATTACAATAAAAGTATCTTATCCATGAATGAAATATCTGGAGGTTTAAAGTCAGTAGTTCATCAATTACGAACACATGACAAATTAAAACCACCAAGTAAACCCTCAGAAACCAATAATAGTAAACCACAGAGTACCAAAGGTACTCCAACTCAATCTAGACAATATAATTCAACACCAAAGTGGAACAGTGGCAGTGTGGGCGTATATGCAGTGGGACCCTCCAAGCCTATAGTTACTGTGTCACCCAAGAACATGACACCAAAGGGTACAGGAAGCTATGGAACATGTTTGTTCTGCAATGAGAAACATTCAATGTACCACTGCTCTAATTTTCCTGATAGTGACGCCCGTGTTGAGCGACTCAAAGATTTGCAACATTGCACGAGGTGCCTCAGGAAACATAACATCAAGGACTGTGATACCCAATTACACACCTGTAATAGGTGTAACAAAGGTCAGCACCATGCAGCATTGTGCAGAGACACCAAAACAACGTCTCCAAACCCCAAGGTGGAAGATAGCATTCCCACCACAGTACAGTACTGCAAGGTGCAACAAACAAAGAGTGTCCAATCGGCAAAGTCTAAAGGTAATACGACTTTGCCTACTGCCCAAATTACCATCCTGAATAAGAGGGCCAAGGTCCATACCCGTGGGTTGTTTGACCAAGGATCCCAAAGAACATACATCACTAAAAGGTTGGCAGATGAATTACAATTAAGGCCTGTAGCCCAGATGTCATTCAACATCTCAGGGTTTGTAACAGATGCAGGACCTCAAGTCTACCAGGTGGTACAACCATCAGTACGCTTAGGCAGGTACGTCTGTCGAGTACAAGCCATTGTGGTGGACAAAATACCAGTAGACCTACAAGTTCAAGGTCTGAGAGCAACAGCCAAATTCCTGAGAAATAGAGGAATAAAATTGGCAGATAATATTAAGTCTGATCACCTCACTGACTTCGGTCTCCTTGTGGGGACAGACTATTGTCATCGATTCATCGGTAGCCCTACTAAATATCAGGGTATAACCATGTTAAACTCTGCAGGAGGTAAATTACTCTCAGGCCCAGTATCAAGCCTGAGGAGACCTATGCCTGCAGATAAACAATACCAGTAGAAATCTAAATTTGTCAGCTGATTATATTTCTCCAGTAGCATTATACTAAGGAGATTACAGCT
This sequence comes from Procambarus clarkii, assembly GCF_040958095.1. Lineage (NCBI taxonomy): Eukaryota > Metazoa > Arthropoda > Malacostraca > Decapoda > Cambaridae > Procambarus > Procambarus clarkii. The sequence goes on along the minus strand of NC_091186.1, from coordinate 34,947,220 downwards.
GACTATACCAACAGAGGTTGATGTTAGTATCATCATTTAAAGCTGAAGATGAGTTCATGAGGCCTCAGTGGCAAATCAGTGAACAGTAGCCTAAAACAGCTACAAGTCACTGCGACCAATGTCACTGAACCCACTGCAGTCTCAGAACCATACTTTACTTTAATGATGAGCTATTCAATCTTCTGAATCAATTAACTAAATTAAACCCCAATAAATCTGATGACTGATTTGATACATTTATTATTTAATCAAGATGTATTCCATGGGCCTCAGTGTTTACATATCAGTGACCAGTTACCTGAAGAAACTTCAAGTTATATCTAATGTCACTGATTTCACTGCAGTCCCTGAATCATACTTGACTGTAGTACTTGATCACATCCAGTCTTCTGGGTTAAATAATATGTAATAAGGCTTGAATATTAGCCTTTCAAGATTTGACAGGGAAATGAAATCGCATTAGACTTCTAACCCCTGCAACTCTAGTACGGGACATCCGTCCTGTATGAACAGACACACAAATGTGTGATTACTAACTACTAACATCAAATTAATCTAATAATCCGAAGGAGGAGTATCGGTGTTCGTCTGTTCTAATTAGGACTTCGACCCGTGAGCAGCCCCTGGGGAATTATGTCGGAAAATCCGACACCATTTAATAATCATACAGATAATAGCTGTATTGTATAAACAAGTAACCCATAGAAAACGTAACTTGTAGTGGAATTACCGTCTAAAGAAAACGGGATATCATCACCACATACTATTATAATTCACCACCTATTATGGTGGGAATTATTCTTAAATACATTAGTCTTTGGACTTTACCATCATAAAAACATCTTATATAAATTAACTTAATTATCAATATTAAAGTAGAGTAAATGTGACCCTTCTATCACTTTCTGACATGTGGACAATGTAAGCCAGGCGTGAGGGTGAGGAAGGGGCAGCGATTGTTGTATCACCTCCGAGACGTGTGGAGCAAATTTGGCTCCTATCATATCTGGACAATGTCGGCCAGGCGTCAATAGTATGGAGTGTTAGATGCAGCCATTGTTGAGACTAGACCAGAGGCTCACACGGGAGCAAATTCGGCTCCTGTTAATTTACTTGGACGTAGTGTTATGGAAACCAGAAGTGTACCATTATCAACACGCTGTCTACAAATCAAGTTAAGTGTTCTTTCCGAAACCCATTATCTATCATTAGTGGCCATTAATGTCATTATATAGGGTGACCCGGTTAGAGCACGTGGAAGCCTCAAACTAAAGGTAATTAAGCCAGGTCTTCAATGTTCCATGTACAGTTTTCTCTGATATAGCTTGTCATATATAGGTATCTGGCTTCACAGCTAGCGCACTTTTGACAGGTCAAGACGAGGATGCAAGATTTTGTGCACCAGTTACTGGGTGATGGAAGCTACCTCAAAGAGGATAATTTGGTGTCTACACCCTAGTTATACCTGGTGGACTAGCCTGCTGTACTATAAGATAAGGAACCTCTTCAATGTATGTAGTTAATTCTGTAGTTTGATTGGCTGCATATATATAAACTAATAAACCCCCCCTAATGTGTAGATGATCGATTTGTGAGATTATGAGATTATTGCAGAAATACAGTCCACTTAACATTATACAAATTGCTATCGAAGTATATAAATTAACGTAAATATAAATTCATATAAATTAAATAAATATAAAACTCACAGGTCGGTACCCATAAATGTTTTCCAATTTTTTGTGCATACTAGCAAATCCTGCAACTTTGTCTAAATGATCATAAACGTAACTTGAAAAATAAGAAAATAAAAAATAATTATAAAATTGAATATTGAAAACTTCAGATTTTGAAATCAGCTGCAAAAGTATAAACTATCACCAATTGTTCATTTGGTGTTATTATGCTCTCAGAATAGTATATGATCTTCATTTTCATAGATTTAGAATATATGTTTTCAGTTTAGTTTACTGTAAAAAAATCGTCAATGTGGCATTTGAATTATGCGCCAAATTTACAAAAAAAAAATTGATAACTACAAACGTTTAGAGTTTGTGAAAAATCCATTCTAATAGGATTGTAGAACACACAGCAGTGAACATTATTTGTAAAAATGGTTAAAATCTGTTAGAAACTGAATTTTATTAAGCTGACTCAAAATTTTAGAGATACTTGAAGTTTTGAAGATACTTAAAGATACTTGTAATTGAAGTTGAAGTTATCGACAATGAATAAGGTAGTTCTACTGTAATTCATTAATTTACTTATATGTTTTAATAAACGTTGTTTGGCATTCGTACTCGAATATGTGAAAGTTGTAGGTCAATATGTGTTGGAATGATGTCAAGAAAAAATAACCCCCCAAAAAACTAAATATAGGGAAAATTATAATGATTTAGGGGATAAAAATGTATACTTTATAAGTGATAAAGCCCTAATCTGGTCCCTAATCATCAAAACTGCCTAAAGAGACAAAGAAAATAGAATTTGAAATCTGTGAAAAACTCAGTAAAAAAAAAATCAAAGTCCCAAGTTCTGCCAGTTGTGACTGATTTATCTGGTGATCAATTTCATTCTATCTTGACATAGTTAGGGATGGGTATGCACTCTCCAGGATGTAGAGGTTACAACAAAAGGAGATAATAAACAAAGGAGACAAAAAAAAGGACATTGGTGAAAGTAATAGATATTAACATTAGTCAATGCATTTTTATGATATTTAACAAAATAGAGCATGATAACATACTCATTATTATTGGTATTATTATGTATTACTCAGCAATGCTATACAGACACCAGCTGCATATTTACTGTGTGGACACTTCTTACTACTATTCTTCTTTTTTGTACATTGGACAAGTTCTTGCGTCTCTTTATTACTGCATTATCCCTCAGTTCCAGTTAATAGGAGCTGTTCTCCTTATCAACAAAATGTTCTTCTTAAAAAAAAATCTAAAATACATTTCTGAAAATATTGGAATGAAACTTTCATGATGCTTAAGCCAATAAGGTGAGATTTGTTTAACATTTAATATTTATTTTCACATAATTCAAATATTTTCTGGGGGGAGCCCCGTCGGCTCCCCGGAGCTTTACCGGTTGATATGCTAATGTCAGACTTTGGCATCAGTCATGTGTATGAAGTTCTAGGGCCTACCGGGGACCACGGCCAGAACCTGGCCCCCTCAGAGAGGCAAGGGGAGCAATGGCCTATAGAAACCCCCGTGTGGTAGGAAGCATTCTATGTCTGCCATCGACCGGGTCAAGCATCCAGAAAGGTAAGCATTCCAAAACAAACCCGTATTCTGGTGAAAATTGCTACCTAAAGCCGAACTAGTGGATAGAACTCTTCAACAGAAAACAAGGAAACTAGTATGACGTCATACGTCACCACGCCGCTGTCTGCACAGCTCCCCCCTCCCCGGGAGGGGGAAGGGGGAGCCCCAAACCTCCCACGCCGGCTATCCACCCATCAGTTCTTCGGCTGATGCTATAGGCACCGGTTATGTGCTCCGGCTCCAGTGGTTGTTTCAGCACTGTACCTAGAGTGTGGTGTATGTTTTCTAGGTGGTTCGTGAGCCGGGAGTGATTCTCCAGTACTCGGGCTGCATGCGCCTAGGGTTCCCTTCCCTAGGTGCCCTGTAAGTACTGCCCTTGGGGCTTGGGGCCGCCTTCCACAAGTTCCTTGGGTCCTGCCCCTGCTTGGCCGTTTACTGCTTGGTTTTCGGCCGCTCTTTGTGTGCTCGGGTGTTCTGTCTCCCTTGTTCGCCTTAGAGTAAGGGGCAGTTTTTGCACTGGTGAGGCGCAGGGTACTGTGCAGCTTGTCTTTACCAATCATAGCGGCCGGCTCTGTTCCGCTTGGGTACGCTGTTCTCTTGCGGGGTTTTCTTTTTCTTTTTGTTTATCTACCTGGTGGGGGGGTCTGCCTTCGTTCTTGCCCCTTGTGTCCCTTGTGTTCTGAGTATTTCCTGGTGGTACCCCCTGCTAGGTCCCCGTGAGTGTACACGTCCCGGGGGTTCAGCTCTTAGAATGTTGTTTGGTAGCTTTGGGTGCCGGTTAGCAGTACCCTGCCTGGGATTACCTGAGCGCGAGTCCTCTTATAGTAAATGCTCGGGACCCTGGGAAACCCCTGGGGGCGTGCGAGTCCGATGGATGTGACCCCAGAGTCCCCCCCTCGCTTCCTGCGAGTTTGAGGGTTGCTCTTACCCTTGTCTCTGGGTGACTCTCTGTTTTGCCTCCGTCTGCTGCCTGTGGGGTCAGTGACACCTTCGACCCGGAGTCCTGCGAGTTTGGTTGCTCGTTGTGCCATGGTTACCCAGTTGTGCTGACAAAGCTGGTACGGGCAGCAGGGGCGTTGCACTTGAGCCTTGGTGGTGGCAACGGTCTCGTGGTTTCCTCCCCGGGAGCCCCGGGGCTGCCCCGTTGTAGTTCGTTTTGGGACTTGGGGGTGTTGGTTGCTTCGGTTCCATCCACGCCAGCTTGTCTTTCCCCTGGATCACCCTTCCTGCCTGCATCAGGTTCCTTACCCTCTGTAGGTTCAGGGCGGGGTTTTTGATGGTGTTGAGACTCGGGCAGTCTCGGGGAATTCCCCCTCCGGGGTAGTGACGGGGGCATTTGAGCCTGTTCCTCCAACCGTGTTGTATGAGTCTGCCAGTGGGCTCCCTTCCTTAGTGTTTTCACGGCTGCCCCGGTGTTCTGGTACGGCCGGGGCTTTGGGGGAACGGCTCGGCCCCGGGGCCTGTCGTGTGGGTTCCCGGGGCTGGGGAGGGGCTGACTTGGGGGGCCTTGGCCCCATTGGACCCCGTGGGGTTTTTTATCCCCCTCTAGGCGGGGCTTGTGGTTACGCGGAGTGGGGTCTTTCCTCCCCACTCGTCGTACATGCTGTTGGGCGTCAGCCCCTTCCCGGGCTCGGTTCCTTGGCCTTTGAGTCAGTTGGTTCCGTCCTGTGGGTGGATGTTTCCTCCCACCCTTTTTTGGGACGGTGTTTTCGTCATGTTTCCTCGTTCGATGGGGTTCTACGTGACTTCTGATCTCGGATGCGCCTGCGCCTTTGTGTGCCTTCGGGACTAGTGTTGGCTACTGTGTTCTCGAGGGTTAGGGAAGGTTTTTCACTACTTCCCGCATTATTGGAACGTCTGTCGGCTCCTCGTCCTTGTCCCCGTTTCGGGCTACTTGTGGCCCGGTTGGGCTACTTGTGAGCCTGTTGGGCTACTTGTAGCCCTGTTGGGCTACTTGTTGCTCTGTTGGGCTACTTGTTGCTCTGTTGGGCTACTTGTCGCTCTGTTGGGCTACTTGTCGCTCTGTTGGGCTTCTTGTCGCTCTGTTGGGCTACTTGTTGCCCTGTTGGGCTACTTGTCGCCCTGTTGGGCTACTTGTCGCCCTGTTGGGCTACTCGTCGCCCTGGTGGGCTACTTGTCGCCCTGGTGGGCTACTTGTCGTCCTGGTGGGCTACTTGTCACCCTGTTGGGCTACTTGTTGCTCTGTTGGGCTACTTGTCGCTCTGTTGGGCTACTTGTCGCTCTGTTGGGCTACTCGTCGCCCTGTTGGGCTACTCGTCGCCCTGGTGGGCTACTCGTCGCCCTGGTGGGCTACTCGTCGCCCTGTTGGGCTACTCGTCGCCCTGTTGGGCTACTCGTCGCCCTGGTGGGCTACTCGTCGCCCTGGTGGGCTACTCGTCGCCCTGGTGGGCTACTTGTCGCCCTGTTGGGCTACTTGTCACTCTGTTGGGCTACTTGTCGCTCTGTTGGGCTACTTGTCGCTCTGTTGGGCTACTCGTCGCCCTGTTGGGCTACTCGTCGCCCTGTTGGGCTACTTGTCGCCCCGTTGGGCTACTTGTCGCCCTGCTGGGCTACTTGTCGCCCTGTTGGGCTACTTGTCGCCCTGTTGGGCTACTTGTCGCCCTGTTGGGCTACTTGTCGCCCGGTTGGGCTACTTGTCGCCCTGGTGGGCTACTTGTCGCCCGGTTGGGTTCCTTTTTGGGCTCTTTGCTTCTTTGGCCGGTTTTATTGTTCCTGCTTCCTTTTTTTGGCTACTTTCTAGTTCAGTAGTCCTGGTTGGCGCCTGCCCGCAGAGAGGGCTGTGCGGTTCGGCCAGCGTGTCAAGCGCATGCGCTGTGGAGTTTGTTTTGGTCTGGGCGGTGTTTCAGTGCTGGTGTTTTGCGCCCTTTTTGCTACGGTGCTTCGCCTCTCGTTCTTCTCCCTTGCTGCGGTATGTGCCTCTTCGCTCCGGGGGTGTCCTGGTTCCCAGTTGTGGGGAGGACGCCGCGGTTTTCCCTGTGTCATGGGTGTGGGCCGCCTCCTTCGCCTCTCCCTGCTCTCCTGCGGGTCCGGCAGGGTCTGGCTCTGGTGTCTTCACCTGGCGGTGCTCCCAGGTTCTTCTGGGCACGGTTGAGTCGTGTCAAGTTCTTGCCACCATTCGCCAGGTGAGTTTCTGCGGTCTGGGGCGCAGAAGCGCCCGTCTTTACCCTTCATGTGCATGTCCAACCCATGCTGGAGTCATTCAGGGGACCCACCTTTTTTAATGTTGTGAGGTGTGGGGGTTGTAGGGTTAGTTCTGTACTCACCTGGTAAGGCTCCTGGCTGTGCTTGCTCCTGGTTTGAGCTCTGGCTCTTGGGTCCCGCCTATCTGGTAGAACTTGCGGGAGAGTACCAGTGGAGTGCAGTGGTGCTATTGGCACATTTGGGGAACACTGTATTACCATCAGAGGTCTGTGCTTGTTACATGACCTACTTGCAAGCATAAGCCTTCTTGCTGGTTCGTCCGTGGACTTCCAGGACACACTAGCCTGTTTTCGTATAGCAGTTCCGGCCCATCCTGGTTGTGGGGGTATGTGGGCCGGCGGATTGCTCCTATCAGCTGCCTGGTGGGGCACCCTCTGGCCGGTCTAGCCTGGCCTTGGGCCGGGCTTGAGGTGTAAAAGAGCTCCCAGTACCTCATCCAGCAGGTATCGAGCGGGGTTTCTCCGCCGTCGGTCGCCTGGTGCAGGTTTCTGGGCCTGCAGGATTTTGTTGTGTCTCCGTTGGCCCTGTCTGGGGTCTGCCTGCTCTGTTCTCTGCCTTTGCAGAAGGGAGTTGCTATTTACATGTTGCATGTTGCAGTGGTGCCTGTTGCTGCTGCTGCACGTGTGCATTGGTACCGTGTTTCACGGTGGCGTGTCCTTTTTCCTGTGTCCGGTTGTGGTGTGGCACTTAGCTGCTGTTTTGTGCCTGGGGATTGCGTGGGGTTTTTGTCCCTGCCTGATTGTCCACCCCTGGTTGTTTTCCTGGGGTTTTTGTGCTTCTGCTCTTTCTTCCTGCCTCCTCTGCAGCAGGGGTGTTCTGCGTGTGTTCTTGGGCGTTTTTCAGCCTGTGTCCTGTGCTGTGCTTCTTTGTCTCGGTCTATTGCAGTTGTTCGTACCCCTTGGTTCGGGTACTGTTCTGGCGGCGACCCTTCCGCCTTCTTTGGTTTCCTAGATTGCCCTGCCATTTTTTTTTGGGGGGGGTCTTGCGATGTCTCTCGTCGGACCCGTCGTTTCTGAACTCCTGGCTGGCTTGCATGCTTTGGGGAGTTTTTCTGTTCGGCAGACGTTCCATCTCCTTGTGCCACCTGGGTTTCGGTGGTCGCGCCCGAGATCTTCCTGCGGCTCCACCTTTTCCTGGGCTCGGAGGGACCTTGTCGGGGCTGCTTATGTTCTGCCTCGCGGTCGCGCCTCCGGTTGGTGGTCGGGTGGCTTCGTGGTAGGTGTCCCACCTGCGTGCTTCTCTTGGCGGCTGTATGGGGTATTTTGGCGGTCCTTCCTTTTCCTGTCCCTTCATAGGTGATTACTCTTGTTAGCTTGGTTTACTCTCGGCTGGGTTTTCTGGTGGGGGTTGGGGGCCGTCGTCTTGCCACATACTGTCGCCTCTTTTCGTGCGTCGCTGGCGGAGCCGCCTCAGCTTGCTTTCGGTCTTGGTGTTGCTTCTGCACCGTTAGTAAGCTGTCTGGTGCGTCGTTTCACCTCCGGCCTGTTCGTGCGCCGCTTGCACCATCCTGGTCTCTGGTCAGCGTGCTCTGTCTTCTCCTCGGTTGGTAGTGCCCCTTCGGTTCCGGTGTGTTTTTTCGTCGGCTCTTTCCTTTTGGCCTTTGCCTCTGGGGGTCGAGTCGCTGAGTTTTCTTGCTCCTTTGATTTTAGCGTTTTGGTTGTTCGGTGGCAGCAGTCTCCATCTTTTCTGGCGCGGGGTGGGGCTGCTGCGTTCTGGAGGGGTCCAGGGTTTGTTGGTGCTTCGTTGGTCGGGCTGGGGGTGTGTCGTGTTTGGTGTTCAGTGGCGGCCCTCTGCTTTTGATTGCGTGCCACGGTGTTTGGGTCCAGAGCGTGTTTTGCGTTGATCCGGTTCTATTCTTCCCGGTTCGTGGATGATGGTGTCCTGGGTGGTCAGCCGTGTTCTTGCGGCTAAGCTGCCTGTGTTCTTCCCTCATGCCTGTGGCGTTCGTGGCTTCGCTGCTCTCGCTGCCATCTGGGCGACGTGGCCTTGCGGTCTTTCGGGCATGGATTTTTGGTGTTCGTGCGGGGGCCTTGCTGCTCGTTGTTCTCGGGACTTTTTGGGGCTGTGGCACCTTGGGTTGGCGTTTGCTGCCGGTTGTCTCGCTTCCGTGGGGGTGCGTGGTGTCCGCCTCCCGGTTCTGTCCCTTTGACCTTCCTCTGTGGGTAGTTAGCTCCGGGGAGCCGACGGGGCTCCCCCCAGAAAACCAGCGTTGAATGTAGTGAAACGCCATTTTCTGGGTGAGACCCAGAGGCTCCCCGGCAACCCTCCTTCCCTCCGGTCGGCGGTTTTTCGCGTGTTTTGACATCCAGCCTCAAAACTGATGGGTGGATAGCCGGCGTGGGAGGTCTGGGGCTCCCCCTTCCCCCTCCCGGGGAGGGGGGAGCCTGCGCAGACAGCGGCGCGGTGACGTATGACGTCATACTAGTTTCCTTGTTTTCTGTTGAAGAGTTCTATCCACTAGTTCGGCTTTAGGTAGCAATTTTCACCAGAATAGGGGTTTGTTTTGGAATGCTTACCTTTCTGGATGCTTGACCTGGTCGATGGCAGACATAAAATGCTTCCTACCACACGGGGGTTTCTATAGGCCATTGCTCCCCTTGCCTCTCTGAGGGGGCCAGGTTCTGGCCGTGGTCCCCGGTAGGCCCTAGAACTTCATAGACATGACTGATGCCAAAGTCTGACATTAGCACATCAGCCGGTAAAGCTCCGGGGAGCCTCCGGGTCTCACCCAGAAAATGGCGCTTCACTACATTCAACGCTGGTTTTTTGCCCAACCCCAGCTTTTACAGCCCAGGCTGTAACAGCTTATTGGTCAATGCACATGGTTTGTATTACGTAGGCTGTTAGAGAGGGAGGGAGGGGAGGCAGTCAAGAACCTACCCATACCTCCTTCCCAATTCCAGCCCACCCTCCTTATTCCAGCCCACCCTCCTTATTCCAGCCCACCCTCCTTATTCCAGCCCACCCTCCTTATTCCAGCCCACCCTCTTTACTCCTGCCCACCCTCCTTACTCCTGCCCACCCTCCTTACTTTTGCTCAAAGCATAATACCTAAAAAAAAATATTTAATTTTTCTAAACATGTACTATGTTTTGGTGGGAAAAATTTAGGCATAGAAACCTTAAATTTGTTTTATTTTGCCTTAATAGGTAATACTGCTTCCAGTCTCTGCTCGGCTACCCAGGACGATAGCAAACACAACTTTTGCCCATTAATGATGGTAAGGACAATTTTATTCTTACTGTACTACCAGTGTGTGTGTTTATCATGTTGATGTCAATAACCAGTGATTGTGAGTGTATTAATCAAGATATTTTCATTAGTGTATTAATGTTGGTGTTGTCATTTACCAGTGATGGCGAGTGTATTAATTATATTGTCATTACCCAGTGATGGTGAGTGTATTAATCATATTGGCATGACCCAGTGATGTTGAGTGTATTAACCCGTGTGTTGCTAAGGGCTATTTGTCCCTTGTCACCCACAGGCGTGTAACAAAAAAAGAAAAAAAAAATTCTTCCTAACCAAATAGGATTCCTAACCTAACCAAACCTGTTAATTTGTGTTCCCTGACCACGAGAGAGAGAAAAAAATTAATCGTACTGTACTTACAAATGACATAAATGAGCCGACAATATGAGCGATGACGTCACACCCTGCATGCTTGCTCATGCAAGGTGCGTCCCAGAGGCATTGCGCGCAGTTCTCAAGCAGTCAGAATTGCCACAAATTTATTTTTACTGCATTATTTACAGTGTCTAGGTATATTTTATCACAAATATTATTCAATAATTGTGTTGCATATAATGTTACTTCATGTTCAATGGTAATAAATGTTGCATACATTGAGTATACACATGTGCACAAAAATATTTTCCCATTATGCCAATGTAATATGTATTCACATTGTTCATTATTATATTTACACACACGCACACACTATTTACAGGTTTTTGCAATATTATTGCACATTTAAGAAGTCTTGGAGAGAGTGGTAGTCATTGAAGCAGTTGACAGCACATAATGGAACTGCACACGCTTCACACCATGTTTGCATACGTTTACGTTTCTGATCTCTTTTTTTTGTTCTACAAACTAAGCAATCACGTTGGCCTATTGCATGCTTTCCAGCTGGTGGCAAATGTTTTAGTCTGTGTGCTTGAAAGCTCTCCGTGTGAGTGAGCCTGGGTGTAGCAGCATGCTGCAACACTGGGTTCATGATGGGTCTTTGTATGCCAGGAACATCTTTGCCAAACTTTGCTAATAACTGTCCCAAGTGTAAAAGCAAACGAACGGAAACTTGGTTTACGTCCAGTTTTCACCAGATACATATTGTAGCTGTTCAGCATGCTTATGTCAACAAGATGGAAAAACACTTTTTTCATCCACTTCAATGTTTTCCGCACACACTCGACAATGCCCACCATCATGTCAAATTTATCAACCAAATGCATGTTGATATTATAGTCAAGAACACAATCTGGCTTATATACTGGATCTTGCATTATTCGGTTCACCTTGCCACTGTTCACCATTGTACCATCATGAACTGTTGTCAGCAAATTCACTTCTCTCTTGTCTTTCCACCTGAGCGTATTTGATAACTTTTTCTTAGCTAGCAGTCAAGTTTATTGGCAAACAATGGCATTTCCCTTCTTCTTGGCTATACTGTGCCGAACAATCCAGTTCTATTTTAAATCAAGAACCTAGCTTGCAAAGGACTTGTATAGCAGTTATCCGTGTATAAAATGTGGCCCTTGCTCATCCATGGTGCCATCAGTGACTTTACCACACTACCTGAGAAACCATGTTGGTCGTTACCGGGAATGTCTACATCGCTAGCAGAATACAAAATCGTGTGTAACACATATCCTGTTTCACAGTCACAAAGAACAAAGAATTTCAATCCAAATCTGTTGCGTTTGGTGGGAATATACTGCTTGAATGCAACACGTCTTATACAAAAGCACAAGGGAATCGTTAATCACCAGCTTCTGTGCTGGTACATAGAAATCTCTGAACTTTCCAATCACTTCATTCATATACAGTAGTGCTTCACTCGCCAAAGTCTATCATCCTCTGTCTGGTCTTCATTACTTGCAAAATAAAGACACCTGAGGAGTATCTGAAACCTGTCTCGGGACATATATTTCCCGAAGAAAGGTGTTGGAATAGTCTGGACTTTGCTACAGTAATCTGTGATAGCGTGTTTGACACAATGTTTCATCAACATACATATTGCCAAAAATACATACATTTCACCTACAGTATGTTTTTCCAACGCTGCAATCGTGAATATTCTCTTATCTCTTTTCCAATGAGATGAGTCGCATGAAGGTTCATTTCGTATACAATATATTCCATGAGCGGCTCATCATAAAATGCTGTAAAGTAATCCATTTCACACATGTCCTCACCATTATCAGGGAAAAGGTCTGTAATTCAACTTCTTTATTGCCAAAGGCAGGAATTAGAGGAATAAAATCGTCACCATCACTCCACACAAGTACACCTGCTGTCCTGCGAGACGCAACAGCGGCACGACAGCGAGGAAGCGTTGCACACCGTGGACCAGGAGCTGAAGCCCGTCTTCACAATGTACGGCCACTATGTGAACATGAGGTGAAATCACGTGAACATGAGGGTCTTGGTTCCTCATGTGGTGCCATGCGGCGGCGCTTGGCTGGGCGAGACGCCGCTGACACGACAAATTCTCGCCCAGTATCACCACTGGTACTAGCAACAGGCACGGTAACACTATGCTCTGAATCCACTTCACTAAAACCAGAAAATAAGTCACCTTCCTTTGACTCGTCGTCCAAAATATCCTCGTACTCTAAATAAGCACAAGAACTGTGTGGTCGTGGGTGAATTGGAGTAGACACTGGGCGAGGAGGCACGGGTGAGCATGTATGCCTTGCCGTGGGAGGAGACTGTATCTCATATTCACTGTCTGTGCTACTATCATCGGTCAATTGTCTGTAGTCCTTATCAATGTCAGAGTCATCAAAAATCGCTTTCCTCACCATCAGAAAATAGTTCACTAGTTATTTTCTCTTGAGTAAGTGATTGCGTGGTTCGTGCTCGGGAGGCGTTTGGCCGTGCGTTCGCCATGGTAACCGCTGCGTAATTGGGACCTCCCATGCATTGGTAGTGTGAGCTGGATTTTTTTTTAACAAAATGGCAGCTGGTTTACTATAGCCCCTGGGCAGCATATGGGCCCCCCCCCTACCCCGCTGGCCATTCAAATCTTGTGCGGTATTCCATCACCTCATATGACGTGATGCACAATTTATAGCAAGTTACTCAACACATCATATGACGTGTTGTGCAGTTTAAGGTTTAATCATGGTGTTATTAACCAGTTATGTTGAGTGTATTAACCCTCTGAAATGCAAATAGTGCATAATTTTGCTCAATCAGGGGTGCGCATAACACCTTAACCACTGCACTGCGCCAAACGACAAATGCCATTCGCCTTTACTGCACCGTACTGACAAAAGTATTTTTTATTTCTTTGTATACGGTCAAAGCGCGCTTGCGGTAGGTTGGGTACAAAATGGACTCCTAGGACCTCCAGTGAGAGGCAGCTATTTTGGAAAAAATTCCCAGAATGTTGTAGGGCTGCTGGCTGGATTAGTACTGAGTGAGCAACAATGGGTGGTACATGTGCCTCTGGCTCCCAAACACCTGTCCAACGCGGTGTTGACTTGGGTACAAGATGGATTCCTGACGTGTTTGCCAGAGTGAAAAAAATTCCCAGCATTCCCCACAGTCATGGCCAGGCTCATATGCAAGGTAGCAACCATGTCGTATTCATCCATATCGAGCTCCCAGCCCTAGTCGGCCATGTTTTAAGAAAACATCATCTGATGTTGGAATACAAGGCATATTGCTTGAAGATGAGCATGCCAATGATTTTGATAACCCAAATCTGGAAAAAGACCTAACACAGGTATCTGTTACTAGTGATAGGATAGTGAAGTGAACGATGTGGAGAGTGTGTACAGTACACAGCTCCCACAGCCCTGCCATGCCGGACTAGGTCATCACCATCAGTGGAACAACACAAATGAATTTTTGTATGTTCCACTGAACATTTAGTGCCAAATGCAATTCATTTGGACCATCCGGGAATTCGTTAGAGTGGGGTATGTTAGAGTGATGATGCACTGTATTTGAAAAGAAAAAGTGCAGGAATAGAGAAGTGATTGCAAATATTATTCAGCAGATATGTAAGTAATAACATTTAGCAGATACTGTACTGATATAAGTAATAAAATGTACCAGATATAAAAGTAAAAATAATGAAGAACAGAAGAGTGGGAAATTAGATAATTAATCAAATTAAGATTTCTAGAGTAAACAAATTGAGATTCAAATAATTAATCAAATGGAATACAAATAATTAGCTTAAGTTAAGAATTAGATTAATATTGTAATACATGAATATTATATGGTAATACAAGATGGGCAAGGATATGCAATATGAACAGGCAATACACAGGCAAAAAAAAAAAGAGAACAAAGTGAGAATTAGACAATTAGATTAAGATTGTGAATAAATAAATGGATTCAGATTCAAATTAATTAATAAAAAAGGAAACATAATTAATCAAATTAAAAATTCAGTAATCTCTTAAGATTGTAATACAGTAATATCATATGGTAATAAGACAAGTTGGATAAGGGTATGCAATAGAAACAAACACATATGGGCTGGAAACACTGATGTACTTAAAGCTTAAGAATCCATTAACAATACTGGAATATTAGACAACAAACAAGACTAGTAGCTAATATTAATGGGCAAATATATAAGTGAGAAATTATATTATTAATTTTTAATTCAGAAAGTAATGAATTAAAGAGTCAGATGATTTGACAAATTAAGAGTTCAAGGTTTATTACATTTTGGGAAATTGAAGTGTTAGTATCAACAGATAAATGGGTAAGTTGCAAATATTGTAAGCTAAGAATCTGATAACTAGACAAATTAAGCATTCAAAAAATTTTTACATTTTATAAAATTGAAGTCATTGTAGTAATAGTTATAAGAGGGTAAATTACATGAAATTGAGGCCAATAATATAAAAAAGAGCATTTATTAATTAACCCTCAAACCGCCATATCATATATAAATGATATCAGTGACAAAACCGAAACCGCGCACATCATTTATATATGATTTCGTGTCTAGTCCTATAATTTAAATGCCCCGCCTGGGATAGGGGCAGCTATAGTACAGCCACGACCGATAGTTGCCAGATGCCACCTAGAAAAAAAATCCAGGCCAACATTCTTGGGTGTTACAGCGTCAGTATTGAGCAAGCCACCAAGGCTGGCGCACGCAGCACGAGCACACAGCACCGCTGTTCAGCTTGTGACCACAGCATCGCCAACAAATACCATAATATAAATGATACTGCTATTATTTAGCAGTGATATTATTACTGAAGCCCCCTGACTGTGATAAAACTGACCAGGATTATGATAATAGCAGGATTGTGGTGATATTTAGCGCTGTGCTCCATGGAGGGAGGAGTAAAGCTGTGCGAGGGAGGGTTGTGGCGTTGTCTTCTGACTGTGTGTGGCCACCATTTATTGACTGCACTCACCATACCAGCTTAGTGGTTCGATATGGTGAACACAAATGTAGATACTTATATATAACGTTTGTATAGTGTGAGATAACAGAGAGAGGAGTAGGTTGAGAGCCGCCATTTTGGTGAGGGAGGAGCGTCGTCTGCACGACTTGGCGTGTTGTTTACTGGTGGCCACTATGATCTTTGGGCACCATACCAGCTTATTTGTTCAGGTATGGTGAATAAAACAAGTAGATACTTATATATAATGTGAGTGTATATAGCGTAATAACACCACAAACAATATTGTTGGAGGACAAATATTAGTGCCTTTTGGCCTTGAGGGCGGCCGCCGATCAGCTGACTGTGTGAGTAGCTACGTCTTATGGCCTTTACTCACCATACAAGCTTAGATGTACAGTTATGGTGAACAAAACATGTAAATACGTATATATAACGTCTGTGTATAGTGAATAAATACAGAAAGAGTATTGTGGGAGGTGAATGAGGGTGAGTGAGGAGGTGTTGAGGGAGGGAGTGGCAGTGAGTGGCTCGCTGGTGTTTGGCGGTCACTCCTCGTTGCTTTTTGACTCACAAGACCAACTTAGTAGTTCGTTATGGTGTACAAAACATGCAAATACTTATATATAACCTGTGTATATAGCGTAACAACAGCAAAACTATTTGTTTATTGTTTTAAGAACATAATAATTGAATCACTAATATGCACACCGTAATTTTGAGTACAGCGATGGTTCACACATTTTATAATATAAATATACCACAATTCACTGTATGGAATAATATTACTGCAAAAAAACTAAGAAAAAATCAGAGACATTGAAATAATTAGGTAATAATATATTTGTGGCAACTGCTGTCTGACAGCTCGGGCGGAGTAGACCTCGTCTGGCGAAGGCTCTGCCAACGCCCCTTTTTTGCCACACTTCCCTACCCTATTGCGGCTAAAATATGCCACCTACGATTTTTTTGTTATTTTTTCCGTGATCAGGGAACAAAAATGAACACTTCTATAAGACGAAAGAATTTTTTGGATTTTTTTTTGTGTTGCGCCTGTGGGTGTGAATTCCATTTGGGCCCCTAGCAGTTTGAGGGTTAATATAGAAATATAAAAAAGCCAAAATTTAAATATGGTTAGGCTAGGTAAGGCTTGGTTACTCATGTGTTAGTTTCAGCAATGACATTGGAAGTTTGCTGGTTTCCAGTTATGTCACAATCAACAAAGAAAGCCTATAATTGTTGGACATTTTTTTATTTCATGTCTTTTGCCTCTTCTTTCTTAGCAATGATCGTTCCATTCCTGGTGTAGCACTGCTTGATAAAATTTGGATTTTGTTTGCGAATATGATGCATTCTGTAGAGGAGGATCAACACTGCTTGGGTAGGCACTCATTAACCCCTTAAACTGTGGAATACATACATATACAATGGGAGTAACTTTCCCGAACACCACGCAATACATACATGTACAATTAAGGGTTTAGCGCACAATTTTATATGCCCCGCGAGGGACAGGGGCAGCTATAGTCCAGCCACGGCTGATAGTAAACAGACGCCGCCTAGAAAAAAAATGGTAGGTTAACATATCCTCATGTGAGAGCTTCAGTTCTGAGTGAGCCACCAAGGCTGGCACACGCAGCATGAGCTCACAGCACTACTGTTCAGCTTGTGACCACAGCATCGCCTGAAAATGTCAAAATATATATATATATATGTACTGTACATGGTATTATTTAGCGGTGATAGTTTTACAGAAGACCTCCTGACTGTGATAAAAATGACCATGATTCTGATAATAGCAGGATTGTGGTGATAATTAGCGCTGTGGTGGGAGGAGTAGTCTTGGTGGGAAGGGAGGTAGCGTTGTCTGCTGACTCAGTGTGGCCACCTTTTACTGTCTGCTTTCACCATACCAGCATAGTGGTTTGCTATGGTGAACACAAATGTAGATACTTATATATAATGTGTGTATAGAGTGTAATAACAGCAATAGGAGTGTGTTGGTAGCAGCCATTTGGTGAGGTAGGTGGTGTCACCTGCATGACAAGTCATGTTGTGTACTGGTGGCCACTTTGGTCTTTGGGCACCATACCAGCTTATTTGTACAGTTATGGTGAATAAAACATGTAGATTCCTATATATAATGTGTGTGTATATAGTGTAATAACACCACAAACAGTATTGTTAGAGGAGAATTATTAGTGCATCTGGCCCTTGAACCATTGAGAGAGGCAGCCACCAGCTGATTGTGTGTTTGTAGCTACGTCTCTTATTGCCTGAACTCACGATACCAGCTTAGATGTACAGTTATGGTGAACAACACATGTAGATACTTATATATAATGTCTGTATATAGTGAATAAAAGCAAAAACATTATGGTGAGAGGAGAATGTTGGCGAGTGAGGAGGTGAGGGAGTCGCAGCCAGTGGCTGGGTGGCTGTTGTATGGCGGCCACTCTATGCTCCTTTTTGACTCGCCATACTAACTTAGTGGTTCGTTATGGTGAACAAAACATACATATACAGTGGCACCTCGATCAACGAGTTTAATCCGTTCTGGCACCGAGCTCATTACGTGGAAAACGCGTCTTAAGAAACAAATTTCCCCATTTAAATTAAAGGAAATCAATTTAATCCGTTCCACTCCTAAAAACATCCATACTTGTATGACATTTTATAATGTAAATATGATACTGCACATGTAATTATAAATGTTTTTGTTGTACTGTTTTCATGTTTACCTTATGAAGAGTCGTTGCTGGCTTGAGGGTGGGGAGGGGTTATAGTGTGGATGGAGAATCCACCTCTGAGTCAGACGGGCTCTCTCTTCTTGGGAATTTCACCCCCACTGGGACCGGGTTGTGGTTCACTGTTACTGGCTCCTCTTTTCTCTGCTTTTGCAAAAAACATATTTATTGACAATTGCTTTTGTCTCTGTTTTAGGATGTTCCTAAAATGAGACAGCAAATTGTCATTAAACATGTTCACACACCGGGTTGTCACTGCTTTATCAGGGCAGCTTTTCCAAGAATGCGGTTACCTTTTCAAACATTCCCAACACTTCACTGATCTCACTGGAAGAGGCAGCATCCTCCCTTACCTCCTCATCCCCTTACTAATGGTGCAAATTGTTGATGAGGACCTGCCATACTCCCTTGTGAGATCAGTCACACAGACACCACGCTCATGCTTTGCTATAATTTCCTTCTTCAAATCCACAGTAATTGTGTGTTTCTTCCTCTTGACAACACTATCTTTAACAAGCAGCTTCTTTGGCAACATCGTGCGTTACAAATTGTAGTCACAAAACCACAAAAAACCAAAGAAAAGCGCAAATAAATGCAGAGGGATGCTTGTCGTGTGCGATACAACAACAACAACTCTGGCGTCGGAGGCGTCCGAGAATTTGCGAGAACCAGCGAGAAGTTAGGAAGCACCATGTGGTTTTGCTCGTTAATAGAGGTGAAGTTTGTCAATAGAGACAAATTTGCTGCGAGTGCTTCACTCGTTACTCAAAATGCTCGTAGATAGAGCCGCTGTTAATCGGGGTACCACTGTACTTATACTTATACTGTGAATATAGTGTAATAACAGCAAAACTATTTGTTTATTGTTTCATGAACATAATAATTGAATCACTGATATGCACACCATAATTTTGAGTATAGTGATGGTTCACACATTTTATTATATAAATATATCACTACACTTTATTGAATAGTATTACTGCAAAGAAACTAAGAAAAAATCAAAGACACTGAAATAATTAGGTAATAATATCTTTGTGGCAACTTCCGCCTGACAGCTCGGGCATAGCAGACTGCCTCGGACACTTGCTCTGTCAATGCCTGTTTTTTTGCCAGATTTCCCCGCCCTATTGCGGCCAAAATAAGTCACCTGTGATTTTTTTTTTAAATTTTTCCGTGATCAGGGAACACAAATGAACACTTTTATACGACAAAAGAATTTTTTGGATTTTTTTGTTGTTGTGCCTGGTGGTATTGCAGGCCAAAAAGCCCCTAGCAGTTAAAGGGTTAATGAATAGAATGTTTTTTTTATTTGCAGTTTATTGAATGAGATCTTATCATTGGGATAAGCGAGTTTAGTGAGCTAAATATCTACCTGTTTTATTCACCATACTAGTACAAATAAACTGGTATGGTGCCCAAAGACCATCGTGGTCACCAGTAAACAACACCGTCGTCTGCACGGTGGCGTCGTGCAGACGAAGTCACCGCCCTCACCAAAATAGCGGCTCCAAACCTTTTCTTGCTGTTTATACCCTCTATACACACGTTATATATAAGTATCTACATTTGTGTTCACCATAGCGAACCATTAAGCTGGTATGCTGAGTGCAGTCAATAAAAGGTGGCCACACATAGTCAGAAGACATCCCCACCACCCTCCCTCCTACAGCATTACTCCTCCCTCCATGGCGCACAGCCCTAAATATCACCACAATCCTGCTATTATCAGAACCCTGGTCAGTTTTATCACAGTCAGGGGTCTTCTGTAATAATATCATCGCTACATAATAGCATGAACAAGTATATTTTGGCATTTTTAGGCGAAGCTGTGGTCACAAGCTGAACAGCAGTGCTGTTACCTCATGCTGCGTGCATCAGGCTTGGTTGCTCACTCAATACTGAGGCCAATAACACCCGGGAGTTTGGCCCACAATTTTTAAAAAAAATGGCGTCTGTTTACAAGAGCCCTGATGAAGGTGTGGTGAACCCTGTGTATCCGCGGGTCGTTTAAATCTTGCGTAGTACTCCAACACATCATATGACGTGATGCGCAGTTGACTGGAACAACGTCCAACACGTCATATGACGTGATGCGCACTTTAAGGGTTAATTGTAATCTGAGATATAATGGGAAAGTTTTCCACCAGTCAGTGAATTCTGACCCAACATCTTAAGCAAATCCGCACATCCCGCCGCTTCGGCGAACCAGAGTACGCCAAACCGGGTGGTTATCTTGAGATGATTTCGGGGCTTTTTAGCGTCTCTGCGGCCCGGTCCTCGACCAGGCCTCCACCCCCAGGAAGCAGCTCGTGACAGCTGACTAACACCCAGGTACCTATTTTACTGCTAGGTAACAGGGGCATATGGTGAAAGAAACTCTGCCCATTGTTTCTTGCCGGCGCCCGGGATCGAACCCGGGACCACAGGATCACAAGTCCAGTGTGCTGTCCGCTCGGCCGACCGGCTCCCTCTGATATGATATTATTGACTGTGATAAAACTGACCAGGGTTCTGATAATAGCAGGATTGTGGTGATATTTAGCGCTGTGCTCCATGGAGGGAGGAGTACCCAGCAAACAATTTTAGGTTGCCACAACATATCTGGAAAGTATTTGAAAGTATTGGAAACGTTTGTTTTATCGTATCAGATACGATATTGTGTGTGGACTTAAATAGGTTTCCAAAACTTATAACCAAGACATATGTATCTAACACTAATTTGAGATGTTGTGGCAACTTTACACTCCTAACATGAGTCATTCATAATCCATTCATATACCAATATGAATCTCTTATGAAAGGTTTGAGCCAATAATCTGAACCCTTTTCACATCTTTGTGTTTAAAGTTAAATTTCTTGAAATTAAATTATATTTTATATTATATTATTTTTATTATATTTTATATTATATTATTATTTTCAATTTAAATATTAAAACCAATTTAAGGGTAAAAAAATCTAATAATTTATATTTCTTTTATTATTTACTAACAATTATAATTATTTACTAACGGAGAGAGGGGAGGCTGTACGGCGGAGAGTGGCGGCTGTGGCGGACAGTGGCGGCGGTGGCGGATAGTGGCGGCGGGCGGACAGTGGAGGCGGCGGGCGGACAGTGGAGGCGGCGGGCGGACAGTGGTGGCGGCGGGCGGACAGTGGTGGTGGCGGGCGGACAGTGGCGGCGGTGGCGGATAGTGGCGGCGGGCGGACAGTGGCGGCGGGCGGACAGTGGCGGCGGTGGTGGACAGTGGCGGCGGGCGGACAGTGGCGGCGGCGGGCGGACAGTGGCGGCGGCGGGCGGACAGTGGTGGCGGTGGCAGACAGTGGTGGCGGTGGCAGACAGTGGTGGCGGTGGCGGACAGTGGCAGCGGGCGGACAGTGGCGGCGGGCGGATAGTGGCGGCGGGCGGACAGTGGCGGCGGGCGGACAGTGGCGGCGGTGGCGGATAGTGGCGGCGGGCGGACAGTGGCGGCGGTGGCGGATAGTGGCGGCGGGCGGACAGTGGCGGCGGGAGGACAGTGGCGGCGGGAGGACAGTGGCGGATAGTGGCAGCGGGCGGAGAGTGGCGGCGGGCGGACAGTGGCGGCTGTGGCGGATAGTGGCGGCGGGCGGACCGTGGCGGCTTTGGCGGCGGTGGTGGACAGTGGCGGCGGCGGGCGGACAGTGGCGGCGGCGGGCGGACAGTGGCGGCGGCGGGCGGACAGTGGCGGCGGCGGGCGGACAGTGGAGGCGGCGGGCGGACAGTGGCGGCGGCGGGCGAACAGTGGCGGCGGCGGGCGGACAGTGGCGGCGGCGGGCGAACAGTGCCGGCGGCGGGCGGACAGTGGTGGCGGCGGGCGGACAGTGGAGGCGGCGGGCGGACAGTGGAGGCGGCGGGCGGACAGTGGTGGCGGCGGGCGGACAGTGGTGGCGGCGGGCGGACAGTGGTGGCGGCGGGCGGACAGTGGTGGCGGCGGGCGGACAGTGGAGGCGGCGGGCGGACAGTGGAGGCGGCGGGCGGACAGTGGTGGCGGCGGGCGGACAGTGGTGGCGGCGGGCGGACAGTGGTGGCGGCGGGCGGACAGTGGAGGCGGCGGGCGGACAGTGGTGGCGGCGGGCAGACAGTGGTGGCGATGGCGGACAGTGGCGGCGGTGGCGGACAGTGACGGCGGTGGCGGACAGTGGCGGCGGTGGCGGACAGTGGCGGCAGTGGCGGACAGTGGCGGCGGTGGCGGACACTGGCGGCTGTGTCTGGCGGTGGTGGCGGGCGGTGGCGGGTGGCGGCGTCTGTGATGAGTGGTGGCGGCTGGCGGTGGTGGGTGGTGGCGGCGGTGGTGGTGGGTGGTGGTGGCGGCGGTGGTGGTGGGTGGTGGTGGCGGCGGCGGCTGGTGATGGTGGGTGGTGGTGGCGGTGGTGGTGGGTGGTGGTGGCGGCGGTGGTGGTGGGTGGTGGTGGCGGCGGTGGTGGTGGGTGGTGGTGGCGGTGGTGGTGGGTGGTGGTGGCGGCGGTGGTGGTGGGTGGTGGTGGCGGTGGCGGCTGGTGGTGGTGGCGGCGGTGGTGGTGGGTGGTGGTGGCTGTGGTGGGCGGTGGCGGTGGTGTCGGCGGCGGCTGTGGTGGGTGGTGGCGGCGGCGGCGGTGATGGGTGGTGGCAGCGGCGGTGGTGGTGGGTGGTGGTGGCGGCGGCGGTGATGGGTGGTGGCGGCGGTGGTGGTGGGTGGTGGTGGCGGTGGCGGCTGGTGGTGGTGGGTGGTGGCGGCGGGTGGCGGTGGTGGGTTGCGGTGGCGGGTGGCGGCTGGTGGTGGGTGGTGGCGGGTGGCGGCTGGTGGTGGGTGGCGGCTGGTGGTGGGTGGCGGGTGGCGGCTGGTGGTGGGTGGCGGGTGGCGGCGGGCGGCGGGTGGCGGCTGGTGGTGGGTGGTGGCAGGTGGCGGCTGGTGGTGGCTGGTGGCGGGTGGCGGCTGGTGGTGGGTGGTGGCGGCGGGTGGTGAGTGGTGGCGGCGGGTGGTGAGTGGCGGTGGTGGGTGGCGGTGGCTGGTGGCGGGTGCACGCGGCTGATGGTGGGTAGTGGCGGGTGGCGGCTGGTGGTGGGTGGCGGCTGGTGGTGGGTGGCCGGTGGCGGCGGCTGGTGGTGGGTGGCGGGTGGCGGCGGCTGGTGGTGGGTGGTGGCAGGTGGCGGCTGGTGGTGGCTGGTGGCGGGTGGGGGCTGGTGGTGGGTGGTGGCGGCGGGTGGTGAGTGGCGGTGGTGGGTGGCGGTGGCTGGTGGCGGGTGGCGGCTGGTGGCGGGTGGCGGCTGGTGGCGGGTGGCGGTGGTGGGTGGCGGTGGCGGGTGGCGGGAGGTGGCGGGTGGCGGCTGGTGGTGGGTGGCGGGTGGCGGCGGGTGGCGGCTGGTGGTGGGTGGTGGCAGGTGGTGGGTGGTGGCGGCGGGTGGTGGCGGCGGGTGGTGAGTGGCGGTGGTGGGTGGCGGTGGCGGCTGGTGGCGGGTGGTGGCGGGTTTCGGCTGGTGGTGGGTGGTGGCGGGTGGCGGTGGTGGGTGGCGGTGGCTGGTGGCGGCTGGTGGTGGGTGGTGGCGGGTGGCGGGTGGCGGCTGGTGGCGGGTGGCGGCTGGTGGTGGGTGGCGGGTGGCGGCGGGTGGCGGCTGGTGGTGGGCGGCGGGTGGCGGCTGGTGGTGGGTGGTGGCGGGTAGCGGCTGGTGGTGGGTGGCGGGTGGCGGCGGGTGGTGGGTGGTGGCGGCGGGTGGTGAGTGGCGGTGGTGGGTGGCAGTGGCTGGTGGCGGCTGGTGGTGGGTGGCGGCGGGTGGCGGCGGCTGGTGGTGGGTGGTGGCGGGTGGCGGCGGCTGGCGGCGGCTGGTGGTGGGTGGTGGCGGGTGGCGGCGGCTGGTGGTGGGTGGTGGCGGGTGGCGGCGGCTGGTGGTGGGTGGTGGCGGGTGGCGGCTGGCGGTGGGTGGCGGCGGGTGGTGGGTGGCGGGTGGCGGCGGGTGGCGGCGGGTGGCGGGTGGTGGTGGGTGGTGGTGGGTGGTGGCAGGTGGCGGCTGGTGGTGGGTGGTGGCGGCGGGCGGACAGTGGAGGCGGCGGGCGGACAGTGGAGGCGGCGGGCGGACAGTGGTGGCGGCGGGCGGACAGTGGTGGCGGCGGGCGGACAGTGGTGGCGGCGGGCGGACAGTGGCGGCGGTGGCGGATAGTGGCGGCGGGCGGACAGTGGCGGCGGGCGGACAGTGGCGGCGGTGGCGGCGGTGGTGGACAGTGGCGGCGGGCGGACAGTGGCGGCGGCGGGCGGACAGTGGCGGCGGCGGGCGGACAGTGGCGGCGGCGGGCGGACAGTGGTGGCGGCGGGCGGACAGTGGTGGAAGTGGCAGACAGTGGTGGCGGTGGCGGACAGTGGCAGCGGGCGGACAGTGGCGGCGGGCGGACAGTGGCGGATAGTGGCGGCGGGCGGACAGTGGCGGCGGTGGCGGATAGTGGCGGCGGGCGGACAGTGGCGGCGGTGGCGGATAGTGGCGGCGGGCGGACAGGGCGGCGGCGGGCGGACAGTGGCGGCGGGCGGACAGTGGCGGCGGGAGGACAGTGGCGGCGGTGGCGGATAGTGGCAGCGGGCGGACAGTAGCGGCGGGCGGACAGTGGCGGCTGTGGCGGATAATGGCGGCGGGCGGACCGTGGCGGCTTTGGCGGCGGTGGTGGACAGTGGCGGCGGGCGGACAGTGGCGGCGGCGGGCGGACAGTGGCGGCGGCGGGCGGACAGTGGCGGCGGCGGGCGGACAGTGGCGGCGGCGGGCGGACAGTGGCGGCGGCGGGCGGACAGTGGCGGCGGCGGGCGGACAGTGGCGGCGGCGGGCGGACAGTGGAGGCGGCGGGCGGACAGTGGAGGCGGCGGGCGGACAGTGGAGGTGGCGGGCGGACAGTGGCGGCGGCGGGCGAACAGTGGCGGCGGCGGGCGGACAGTGGTGGCGGCGGGCGGACAGTGGAGGCGGCGGGCGGACAGTGGAGGCGGCGGGCGGACAGTGGAGGCGGCGGGCGGACAGTGGAGGCGGCGGGCGGACAGTGGTGGCGGCGGGCGGACAGTGGTGGCGGCGGGCGGACAGTGGTGGCGGCGGGCGGACAGTGGTGGCGGCGGGCGGACAGTGGAGGCGGCGGGCGGACAGTGGTGGCGGCGGGCGGACAGTGGTGGCGGCGGGCGGACAGTGGTGGCGGCGGGCGGAGAGTGGTGGCGGTGGCAGACAGTGACGGCGGTGGCGGACAGTGGCGGCGGTGGCGGACAGTGGCGGCGGTGGCGGACACTGGCGGCTGTGTCTGGCTGTGGTGGCGGGCGGTGTTGGGTGGCGGCGTCTGTGATGAGTGGTGGCGGCTGGCGGTGGTGGGTGGTGGCGGCGGTGGTGGTGGGTGGTGGTGGCGGCGGCGGCTGGTGATGGTGGGTGGTGGCGGCGGCGGTGGTGGTGGGTGGTGGTGGCGGCGGCGGCTGGTGGTGGTGGCGGCGGTGGTGGTGGGTGGTGGTGGCTGTGGTGGGTGGTGGCAGTGGTGTCGGCGGCGGCTGTGGTGGGTGGTGGCGGCGGCGGCGGTGATGGGTGGTGGCAGCGGCGGTGGTGGTGGGTGGTGGTGGCGGCGGCGGTGATGGGTGGTGGCGGCGGTGGTGG
Organism: Procambarus clarkii; assembly: GCF_040958095.1. Taxonomy (NCBI): domain Eukaryota; kingdom Metazoa; phylum Arthropoda; class Malacostraca; order Decapoda; family Cambaridae; genus Procambarus; species Procambarus clarkii. The sequence goes on along the minus strand of NC_091186.1, from coordinate 34,921,764 downwards.
TGGGTGGTGGTGGCGGCGGCGGCTGGTGGTGGTGGGTGGTGGTAGTGGGTGGTGGCGGCGGGTGGCGGCTGGTGGTGGGTGGCGGGTGGCGGCGGGTGGTGGTGGGTGGCGGGTGGCGGCGGGCGGCGGGTGGCGGCTGGTGGTGGGTGGTGGCAGGTGGCGGCTGGTGGTGGCTGGTGGCGGCTGGTGGTGGGTGGTGGCGGCGGGTGGTGAGTGGCGGTGGTGGGTGGCGGTGGTGGGTGGCGGTGGCTGGTGGCGGGTGGCGGCTGGTGGCGGGTGGCGGCTGGTGGCGGGTGGCGGTGGTGGGTGGCGGTGGCGGCGGCGGCTGGTGGTGGTGGGTGGTGGTGGTGGGTGGTGGCGGCGGGTGGCGGTGGTGGGTGGCGGTGGCGGGTGGCGGCTGGTGGTGGGTGGTGGCGGGTGGCGGCTGGTGGTGGGTGGCGGCTGGTGGTGGGTGGCGGGTGGCGGCGGGTGGCGGCTGGTGGTGGGTGGCGGGTGGCGGCGGGTGGCGGCTGCTGGTGGGTGGCGGGTGGCGGCGGGTGGCGGCTGGTGGTGGGTGGTGGCAGGTGGCGGCTGGCGGCGGGTGGTGGCGGCGGGTGGTGAGTGGCGGTGGTGGGTGGCGGTGGCGGGTGGCGGCTGGTGGCGGGTGGTGGCGGGTTTCGGCTGGTGGTGGGTGGTGGCGGGTGGCGGTGGTGGGTGGCGGTGGCGGGTGGCGGCTGGTGGTGGGTGGCGGGTGGCGGCGGGTGGCGGCTGGTGGTGGGTGGCGGGTGGCGGCGGGTGGCGGCTGGTGGTGGGGGCGGTTGGCGGCTGGTGGCGGGTGGCGGCGGGTGGTGGGTGGTGGCGGCGGGTGGTGAGTGGCGGTGGTGGGTGGCGGTGGCTGGTGGCGGCTGGTGGCGGGTGGTGGCGGGTTTCGGCTGGTGGTGGGTGGTGGCGGGTGGCGGTGGTGGGTGGCGGTGGCTGGTGGCGGCTGGTGGTGGGTGGTGGCGGGTGGCGGCTGGTGGTGGGTGGCGGGTGGCGGCTGGTGGTGGGTGGCGGGTGGCGGCGGGTGGCGGCTGGTGGTGGGTGGCGGGTGGCGGCGGGTGGCGGCTGGTGGTGGGTGGCGGGTGGCGGCGGGTGGCGGCTGTTGGTGGGTGGTGGCGGGTGGCGGCGGGTGGTGGGTGGCGGGTGGCGGCTGGTGGTGGGTGGTGGCAGGTGGCGGCTGGTGGTGGGTGGTGGCGGCGGGTGGTGGCGGCGGGTGGTGAGTGGCGGTGGTGGGTGGCGGTGGCTGGTGGCGGGTGGCGGTGGCTGGTGGCGGGTGGCGGCTGGTGGCGGGTGGTGGCGGGTTTCGGCTGGTGGTGGGTGGTGGTGGGTGGCGGTGGCTGGTGGCGGCTGGTGGTGGGTGGTGGCGGGTGGCGGCTGGTGGTGGGTTGCGGGTGGCGGCTGGTGGTGGGTGGCGGGTGGCGGCGGGTGGCGGCTGGTGGTGGGTGGCGGGTGGCGGCTGGTGGTGGGTGGTGGCGGGTGGCGGCGGGTGGTGGGTGGCGGGTGGCGGCGGGTGGCGGCTGGTGGTGGGTGGCGGGTGGCGGCGGGTGGTGGTGGGTGGCGGGTGGCGGCGGGCGGCGGCTGGTGGTGGGTGGTGGCAGGTGGCGGCTGGTGGTGGCTGGTGGCGGCTGGTGGTGGGTGGTGGCGGCGGGTGGTGAGTGGCGGTGGTGGGTGGCGGTGGCTGGTAGCGGGTGGCGGCTGGTGGCGGGTGGCGGCTGGTGGCGGGTGGCGGTGGTGGGTGGCGGTGGCGGGTGGCGGGAGGTGGCGGGTGGCGGCTGGTGGCGGCTGGTGGTGGGTGGCGGGTGGCGGCGGGTGGCGGGTGGTGGCGGGTTTCGGCTGGTGGCGGGTGGCGGTGGTGGGTGGCGGTGGCGGCTGGTGGTGGGTGGTGGCGGGTGGCGGCTGGTGGAGGGTGGCGGGTGGCGGCGGGTGGCGGCTGGTGGTGGGTGGCGGGTGGCGGCGGGTGGCGGCTGGTGGTGGGTGGCGGGTGGCGGCGGGTGGCGGCTGGTGGTGGGTGGCGGGTGGCGGCGGGTGGCGGCTGTTGGTGGGTGGTGGCGGGTGGCGGCTGGTGGTGGGTGGCGGGTGGCGGCGGGTGGCGGCTGGTGGTGGGTGGTGGCAGGTGGCGGCGGGTGGTGGCGGCGGATGGTGAGTGGCGGTGGTGGGTGGCGGTGGCTGGTGGAGGGTGGCGGGTGGTGGCGGGTTTCGGCTGGTGGTGGGTGGTGGCGGGTGGCGGTGGTGGGTGGCGGTGGCTGGTGGCGGCTGGTGGTGGGTGGTGGCGGGTGGCGGCTGGTGGTGGGTGGCGGGTGGCGGCGGGTGGCGGCTGGTGGTGGGTGGCGGGTGGCGGCTGGTGGTGGGTGGCGGCGGCTGGTGGTGGGTGGTGGCGGGTGGCGGCTAGTAGTGGGTGGCGGCGGGTGGTGGGTGGTGGCGGCGGGTGGTGGGTGGCGGTGGCTGGTGGCGGCTGGTGGTGGGTGGCGGCGGGTGGCGGCGGCTGGTGGTGGGTGGTGGCGGGTGGCGGCGGCTGGTGGCGGGTGGCGGCGGCTGATGGTGGGTTGTGGCGGGTGGCGGCGGCTGGTGGTGGGTGGTGGCGGGTGGCGGCTGGCGGTGGGTGGCGGCGGGTGGTGGGTGGTGGGTGGCGGGTGGCGGCGGGTGGCGGCTGGTGGTGGGTGGTGGCGGGTGGCGGCTGGCGGTGGGTGGCGGCGGGTGGTGGGTGGTGGGTGGCGGGTGGCGGCGGGTGGCGGCTGGTGGTGGGTGGCGGGTGGCGGCTGGTGGTGGGTGGCGGGTGGCGGCGGGTGGCGGGTGGTGGTGGGTGGTGGAGGGTGGTGGCAGGTGGCGGCTGGTGGTGGGTGGTGGCGGCGGGCGGACAGTGGAGGCGGCGGGCGGACAGTGGAGGCGGCGGGCGGACAGTGGTGGCGGCGGGCGGACAGTGGTGGCGGCGGGCGGACAGTGGTGGCGGGCGGACAGTGGCGGCGGTGGCGGATAGTGGCGGCGGGCGGACAGTGGCGGCGGGCGGACAGTGGCGGCGGTGGCGGCGGTGGTGGACAGTGGCGGCGGGCGGACAGTGGCGGCGGCGGGCGGACAGTGGCGGCGGCGGGCGGACAGTGGTGGCGGCGGGCGGACAGTGGTGGCGGTGGCAGACAGTGGTGGCGGTGGCAGACAGTGGTGGCGGTGGCGGACAGTGGCAGCGGGCGGACAGTGGCGGATAGTGGCGGCGGGCGGACAGTGGCGGCGGGCGGACAGTGGCGGCGGTGGCGGATAGTGGCGGCGGGCGGACAGTGGCGGCGGTGGCGGATAGTGGCGGCGGGCGGACAGGGCGGCGGCGGGCGGACAGTGGCGGCGGGCGGACAGTGGCGGCGGGAGGACAGTGGCGGCGGTGGCGGATAGTGGCAGCGGGCGGACAGTGGCGGCGGGCGGACAGTGGCGGCTGTGGCGGATAGTGGCGGCGGGCGGACCGTGGCGGCTTTGGCGGCGGTGGTGGACAGTGGCGGCGGGCGGACAGTGGCGGCGGCGGGCGGACAGTGGCGGCGGCGGGCGGACAGTGGCGGCGGCGGGCGAACAGTGGCGGCGGCGGGCGGACAGTGGTGGCGGCGGGCGGACAGTGGAGGCGGCGGGCGGACAGTGGCGGCGGCGGGCGAACAGTGGCGGCGGCGGGCGGACAGTGGCGGCGGCGGGCGAACAGTGGCGGCGGCGGGCGGACAGTGGCGGCGGCGGGCGGACAGTGGAGGCGGCGGGCGGACAGTGGAGGCGGCGGGCGGACAGTGGAGGCGGCGGGCGGACAGTGGTGGCGGCGGGCGGACAGTGGTGGCGGCGGGCGGACAGTGGCGGACAGTGGCGGCGGTGGCGGACAGTGACGGCGGTGGCGGACAGTGGCGGCGGTGGCGGACAGTGGCGGCGGTGGCGGACAGTGGCGGCGGTGGCGGACACTGGCGGCTGTGTCTGGCGGTGGTGGCGGGCGGTGGCGGCGTCTGTGATGAGTGGTGGCGGCTGGCGGTGGTGGGTGGTGGCGGCGGTGGTGGTGGGTGGTGGTGGGTGGTGGTGGCGGCGGCGGCTGGTGATGGTGGGTGGTGGCGGCGGTGGTGGTGGGTGGTGGTGGCGGCAGTGGTGGTGGGTGGTGGTGGCGGCGGCGGCTGGTGGTGGTGGCGGCGGTGGTGGTGGGTGGTGGTGGCTGTGGTGGGTGGTGGCGGTGGTGTCGGCGGCGGCTGTGGTGGTTGGTGGCGGCGGCGGCGGCGGTGATGGGTGGTGGCAGCGGCGGTAGTGGTGGGTGGTGGTGGCGGCGGCGGTGATGGGTGGTGGCGGCTGTGGTGGTGGGTGGTGGTGGCGGCGGCGGCTGGTGGTGGTGGGTGGTGGTGGTGGGTGGTGGCGGCGGGTGGCGGTGGTGGGTGGCGGTGGCGGGTGGCGGCTGGTGGTGGGTGGTGGCGGGTGGCGGCTGGTGGTGGGTGGCGGCTGGTGGTGGGTGGTGGCTGGTGGCGGGTGGCGGCTGGTGGTGGGTGGTGGCGGCGGGTGGTGAGTGGCGGTGGTGGGTGGCGGTGGCTGGTGGCGGGTGGCGGCTGGTGGTGGGTGGCCGGTGGCGGCGGCTGGTGGTGGGTGGCGGGTGGCGGCGGGTGGCGGCGGGTGGCGGCTGGTGGTGGGTGGTGGCAGGTGGCGGCTGGTGGTGGCTGGTGGCGGCTGGTGGTGGGTGGTGGCGGCGGGTGGTGAGTGGCGGTGGTGGGTGGCGGTGGCTGGTGGCGGGTGGCGGCTGGTGGCGGGTTTCGGCTGGTGGTGGGTGGTGGCGGGTGGCGGTGGTGGGTGGCGGTGGCGGGTGGCGGCTGGTGGTGGGTGGTGGCGGGTGGCGGCTGGTGGTGGGTGGCGGGTGGCGGCGGGTGGCGGCTGGTGGTGGGTGGCGGGTGGCGGCGGGTGGCGGCTGGTGGTGTGGGCGGGTGGTGGCGGGTGGCGGCTGGTGGTGGGTGGTGGCGGGTGGCGGCTGGTGGTGGGTGGCGGGTGGCGGCGGGTGGTGGGTGGTGGCGGCGGGTGGTGAGTGGCGGTGGTGGGTGGCGGTGGCTGGTGGCGGGTGGCGGCTGGTGGCGGGTGGTGGCGGGTTTCGGCTGGTGGTGGGTGGTGGCGGGTGGCGGTGGTGGGTGGCGGTGGCTGGTGGCGGCTGGTGGTGGGTGGTGGCGGGTGGCGGCTGGTGGTGGGTGGCGGGTGGCGGCTGGTGGTGGGTGGCGGGTGGCGGCGGGTGGCGGCTGGTGGTGGGTGGCGGGTGGCGGCGGGTGGCGGCTGGTGGTGGGTTGCGGGTGGCGGCGGGTGGCGGCTGTTGGTGGGTGGTGGCGGGTGGCGGCGGGTGGCGGCTGGTGGTGGGTGGCGGCAGGTGGCGGCTGGTGGTGGGTGGTGGCGGCGGGTGGTGGCGGCGGGTGGTGAGTGGCGGTGGTGGGTGGCGGTGGCTGGTGGCGGGTGGCGGCTGGTGGCGGGTGGTGGCGGGTTTCGGCTAGTGGTGGGTGGTGGCAGGTGGCGGCTGGTGGTGGGTGGTGGCGGCGGGTGGTGGCGGCGGGTGGTGAGTGGCGGTGGTGGGTGGCGGTGGCGGGTGGCGGGAGGTGGCGGGTGGCGGCTGGTGGTGGGTGGCGGCTGGTGGTGGGTGGCGGGTGGCGGCGGGTGGCGGCTGGTGGTGGGTGGCGGCTGCTGGTGGGTGGCGGGTGGCGGCGGGTGGCGGCTGGTGGTGGGTGGTGGCAGGTGGCGGCTGGTGGTGGGTGGTGGCGGCGGGTGGTGAGTGGCGGTGGTGGGTAGCGGTGGCTGGTGGCGGGTGGCGGCTGGTGGCGGGTGGTGGCGGGTTTCGGCTGGTGGTGGGTGGTGGCGGGTGGCGGTGGTGGGTGGCTGTGGCGGGTGGCGGCTGGTGGTGGGTGGTGGCGGGTGGCGGCGGGTGGCGGCTGGTGGTGGGTGGCGGGTGGCGGCGGGTGGCGGCTGGTGGTGAGTGGCGGGTGGCGGCTGGTGGTGGGTGGTGGCGGGTGGCGGCTGGTGGTGGGTGGCGGCGGGTGGTGGGTGGTGGCGGCGGGTGGTCAGTGGCGGTGGTGGGTGGCGGTGGCTGGTGGCGGGTGGCGGCTGGTGGCGGGTGGTGGCGGGTTTCGGCTGGTGGCGGGTGGCGGTGGTGGGTGGCGGTGGCTGGTGGCGGCTGGTGGTGGGTGGTGGCGGGTGGCGGTGGTGGGTGGCGGTGGCTGGTGGCGGCTGGTGGTGGGTGGTGGCGGGTGGCGGCTGGTGGTGGGTGGCGGGTGGCGACGGGTGGCGGCGGGTGGCGGCTGGTGGTGGGTGGCGGGTGGCGGCTGGTGGTGGGTGGCGGGTAGCGGCGGGTGGCGGCTGTTGGTGGGTGGTGGCGGGTGGCGGCTGGTGGTGGGTGGCGGGTGGCGGCTGGTGGTGGGTGGTGGCAGGTGGCGGCTGGTGGTGGGTGGTGGCGGCGGGTGGTGGCGGCGGGTGGTGAGTGGCGGTGGTGGGTGGCGGTGGCTGGTGGCGGGTGGCGGCTGGTGGCGGGTGGTGGCGGGTTTCGGCTGGTGGTGGGTGGTGGCAGGTGGCGGCTGGTGGTGGGTGGTGGCGGCGGGTGGTGGCGGCGGGTGGTGAGTGGCGGTGGTGGGTGGCGGTGGCGGGTGGCGGGAGGTGGCGGGTGGCGGCTGGTGGTGGGTGGCGGGTGGCGGCTGGTGGTGGGTGGCGGCTGCTGGTGGGCCTCGGGTGGCGGCGGGTGGCGGCTGGTGGTGGGTGGTGGCAGGTGGCGGCTGGTGGTGGGTGGTGGCGGCGGGTGGTGGCGGCGGGTGGTGAGTGGCGGTGGTGGGAGGCGGTGGCTGGTGGCGGGTGGCGGCTGGTGGCGGGTGGTGGCGGGTTTCGGCTGGTGGTGGGTGGTGGCGGGTGGCAGTGGTGGGTGGCGGTGGCTGGTGGCGGCTGGTGGTGGGTGGTGGCGGGTGGCGGCTGGTGGTGGGTGGCGGGTGGCGGCGGGTGGCGGCTGGTGGTGGGTGGCGGGTGGCGGCGGGTGGCGGCTGGTGGTGGGTGGCGGGTGGCGGCGGGTGGCGGCTGGTGGTGGGTGGTGGCGGGTGGCGGCTGGTGGTGGGTGGCGGGTGGCGGCGGGTGGTGGGTGGTGGCGGCGGGTGGTGAGTGGCGGTGGTGGGTGGCGGTGGCTGGTGGCGGCTGGTGGTGGGTGGCGGCGGGTGGCGGCGGCTGGTGGTGGGTGGTGGCGGGTGGCGGCGGCTGGTGGTGGGTGGTGGCGGGTGGCGGCTGGCGGTGGGTGGCGGCGGGTGGTGGGTGGTTGGTGGCGGGTGGCGGCGGGTGGCGGCTGGTGGTGGGTGGCGGCGGGTGGCGGGTGGTGGTGGGTGGTGGTGGGTGGTGGCAGGTGGCGGCTGGTGGTGGGTGGTGGCGGGTGGCGGCTGGTGGTGGGTGGCAGCTGGTGGCGGGTGGCGGCTGGTGGTGGGTGGTAGGTGGCGGGTGGCGGCTGGTGGCGGGTGGCGGCTGGTGGCGGCCAGCTGGGACACACCCTTCACCACTGAAGGTCTGAGTACAACTAACCATATGTCTCTCTCACCCACCAGCCCAGTGTTGCCAGCTCGCGCTCTCAAAATGTTTCCTTCAAAGATTGTATAATATCTTTGAACAACAAGTTTGATTATCAAGGAAATAATGCATATATTATTGTCACATTAATACTGTGCAATATCTTATTACATTCCTGCTAAATAATTATAATTTGAAACAGGACAAAAAATCCAACATATATATAAAAACCAACATTAGAGATCACGAGGCCTAGGCCTCGCCTGTGACCACACATCCTGCCTCCCTGGCCTGCTACACTCACACACCTCACACTCTTAACTCTCTCATAATCACTCTCACTCTCTTACTCTGTCACTCTTACTCACTGTCACTCTTACTCTCTGTCACTCTTACTCTCTGTCACTCTTACTCTCTGTCACTCTTACTGTCACTCTTACTCTGTCACTCTTACTCTGTCACTCTTACTCTCTGTCACTCTTACTCTCTGTCACTCTTACTCTCTGTCACTCTTACTCTCTGTCACTCTTACTCTCTGTCACTCTTACTCTCTGTCACTCTTACTCTCTGTCACTCTTACTCTCTGTCACTCTTACTCTCTGTCACTCTTACTCTGTCATTCTTACTCACTCTCAGTCACCCTTACCCATTCATACTCACTCTCTCACTCTTACTCTCATACTCTTACTCTCAATTACTCTTACTCTCAATCACTCTTACTCCCAATCACTCCTACTCCCAATCACTCCTACTCTCAATCACTCCTACTCTCATTCTTACTCTTACTCTTACTCCCAATCACTCTTACTCTCAATCACTCTTATTCTCATTCTTACTCTTACTCTCACTCTTACTCCCAATCACTCTTACTCCCAATCACTCTTACTCTCAATCACTCTTACTCTCAATCACTCTTACTCTCAATCACTCTTACTCTCATTCTTACTCTTACTCACTCTTACTCTCAATCACTCTTGTTCTCATTCTTACTCCTACTCCCAATCACTCTTACTCCCAATCACTCTTACTCTCAATCACTCTTACTCCCAATCACTCTTACTCTCACTCTTACTCTCAATCACTCTTACTCTCAATCACTCTTACTCTCATTCTTACTCTTACTCACTCTTACTCTCAATCACTCTTATTCTCATTCTTACTCCTACTCCCAATCACTCTTACTCCCAATCACTCTTACTCTCAATCACTCTTACTCCCAATCACTCTTACTCTCAATCACTCTTACTCTCAATCACTTTTACTCTCAATCACTCTTACTCTCAATCACTCTTACTCTCACTAACTCTCAATCACTCTTACGCACTATTACTCACACATTCTCTCAGTCATCCTTACTCACTCTCATACTCACTCTTACTCTGTCACTCTTACTCTCTGTCACTCTTACTCTGTCACTCTTACTCTCTGTCACTCTTACTCTCTGTCACTCTTACTCTCTGTCACTCTTACTCACTCTGTCACCCTTACCCATTCATACTCACTCTCTCACTCTTACTCTCATACTCTTACTCTCAATTACTCTTACTCTCAATTACTCTTACTCCCAATCACTCCTACTCCCAATCACTCCTACTCTCAATCACTCCTACTCTCATTCTTACTCTTACTCTCACTCTTACTCTTACTCCCAATCACTCTTACTCCCAATCACTCTTACTCTCAATCACTCTTACTCTCAATCACTCTTACTCTCAATCACTCTTACTCTCATTCTTACTCTTACTCACTCTTACTCTCAATCACTCTTATTCTCATTCTTACTCCTACTCTCACTCTAACTCCTACTCCCAATCACTCTTACTCCCAATCACTCTTACTCTCAATCACTCCTACTCCCAATCACTCTTACTCTCAATCACTCTTACTCTCAATCACTCCTACTCTCACTAACTCTCAATCACTCTTACTCTCACTCTAACTCTCAATCACTCTTACTCTCATACTCACCCTTACTCTCAATCACTTTACTCTCACTCTTACTCATTCTGTCACCCTTACTCTCACTCTTACTCACTCTCAGTCACTCTTACTTATACTCACTCTTACTCACACTTACGCACTCTCACTCACCTTCAGTCACTCTTACCCACTCTCGCTCACTCTTACTCACTCTAGTTAATAAGAACACGCCAATATAAGACAACAAAACGTTTTCAGATTCTTTCTCACCACTTTCCAGCAACTTTTATAATTTATATAAATTATCTTAGGGAATAATACATAAATTATATATTTAAACATGATATTAGTGTTTAGTGGAATGCATAAGGAGTCAAATTGTGTTAAAAAGAGCGATTTTTAGAAAATTTGGAAAACTACTTTTTTCTGTTCATATTATAACTAAATGGATTTTAAAGGTTTCACTCAGCCAATATATATCATTCACAATTTATTAATGAATTTTACAAAAAAACACCATAAATTTTATATTTAAACATGTAAAAACTATTTGTTTTACATTTGGAAGAAAATAATTGTAGAAAAACAATTTATAATTAAACCTTTGTGTTTGGATTTTTTGAGTAAAAGTTTCTCAAAGGCTCTCCTGCACCATTCTCAATGCAAATCATTCCCACACCTATGGGAAGAGATAGGCGAACGTTGTGTAGATGATTTGTGTTTGCTGGGTAATGCTGTAGGAGGGAGGGTGGTGGCCATCTTTTATTGACTGCACTCACCGTACCAGCTTAGTGGTTCGCTATGATGAACACAAATGTAGATACTTATATATAACGTGTGTATAGAGGGTATAAACAGCAAGAGAAGGTTTGGAGCCACCATTTTGGTGAGGGCGGTGGCGTCGTGCAGACAATGCCACCGTGCAGACGACGGTGTTGTTTACTGGTTACCACCATGGTCTTTGGGCACCATACCAGTTTATTTGTACAAGTATGGTGAACAAAACAGGTAGATATTTATATATAATGTGTGTATATAGCGTAATAACACTACACAGTATTGTTGGAGGAGAAATATTAGTGCGTCTGGCCTTGAGGGCGGCATAGCCATCAGCTGACTGTGTGAGGTCCTCCGTCCTTGTGCCTTTACTCACCATACAAGCTTAGATGTACAGTTATGGTGAACAAAACATGTAAATACTTATATATAACGTCTGTATAAAAGATATACTGTAACCCCGCGATTATCCGGGATTCAAACTTCCGGAAAACGCCCCTATACGGCCAAAATCGCGATCGAATAAAGTTATCACAATATCCGGCCAAAATAGCCACAGGGACTGGATTAAAGCAGGTTTAGTTGGATAAAATGTTGGGGCCCGGTTAATTTTCTGCAGAAATTACACTATCCGGTCAGTCGCCCGGATAATCGTGCCTTTGTCCGTATATGAAAACATGAGGCGGGCCATACGGTATTAATCCCGTCTGCCCGAGACTCGAGGCGCATGGTGTAGGTGGGGGTGGGGTGGGTGGGTGGTGTTGGGAGAGAGGGGAACGTTGGGAGGGACCACCTGGGGGGATTAGGGGGGGATGGGGAGTGGCCTATACACTACAGTACAGTAATTACTATCAATTTTAGAACAATTCATCATAGCCAAAATCAAAAGAAATACTAGTAATTATATAATAACAAATTCCATACAAGTTTCCTAAAAACAATATGCACAGGCTGAAGTTTCCTTCAAAAATATATATTTTTTTTCCTCCTGGCGGCCTACGTAACGTGCTTCCTCCCTGCCCCGACTGGACCCGTCCAGGCCTGGTCAAGCCATGTGCTTTCTAACCTCGTGTTACACCACAGTGCCACGCCATTAGTGAAATATTTTTTAAATAACTTTTTTATTTTCATAGTAACTTTGAACATTTTTGGCCAAGACTATGTCTGGTAGCAGCATGAATCGTTCTGGAGGTGGTAAGAGGAAGAAGGTTGTCCTAACACTTAAGGACAAGCTACATGTTATACAGCTTTGTGAACATGGCCGGTCGACCTCAAGTGTTGCCAAGGAATTTAATATAGGCACTAGTACTGTTCCTGATATAAGGAAACAAAAAGAGAAACTTATGCAATTCATTTCAACCTGTGAAAGTGAAGGTGCAAGCACTAGCAGAGGTTGTGGTAAAAAAAACTATGAAAACTTCGACGCATGTGCAGTTGGATGAGGCTGTGTACAAGTGGTTTGCTCAGCACCGCACAGCTGGCGTGACAATTCGCGGCCCAGAAATACAAAATGCTGCAAGCAGATTTGCTGAAAGCCTTGGAATAAAGAATTTCGAAGCGAGTGAAGGGTGGGTTGCAAGGTTCAAGGGTAGGCACAATATTGTGAAGAGGAAAATTGTCGGTGAAAAACTGAGTGCAGATGAAAGCAGTGTAGAACCATTTAAACATAAATTACGAGAATATATTGTGGCAAATAATATATATTCGTATCAAATTTATAATGCAGATGAAACTGGGTTGTATTGGAGGAGTTTACCAGAAAAAACTCTAGCAATGAGGAGTGAGGGTTGTGTGCCAGGACGTAAGGTTTGCAAGGACAGGCTCTCAGCCATGATGTGTGGGAATGCTGACGGCACAGACAGAATCACGTGTGCAATTGTTGGCAAATCTAAGAAACCAAGAGCCTTGCAACATTGCTTGGACAGACTGCCAGTGAAATATTATAACTCAAAAATGCATGGTTTACACAGGAGATCTTTCTTTCCTGGTTTCATGACGTGTTCTGCAGGGAAGTTCGTGCCTATCAAATTAAGAAACTCAAAATAAGGCCAAGCGAAGTTCGGGCTTTACTGTTGCTTGATAATGCGCCTGCCCACCCCAGAATTGACACGTTAACCTCACATGATGGCAAGATAACGTGTATGGCACTTCCTCCTAACACAACCTCTCTCATTCAGCCTATGGATCAGGGAGTTATCTGTGCTACGAAGAGGTTGTACACCAAAAAAATGCTAAACGAAGTTTTGGTGGTTTTGCTTCTTCCGGAAGATATTGAACTCGGTGTGGATAACAGGGCTAAAAACCCCTTCAGAATTTGAAAAACTATACAATCAAGGAAGCCATTTATAACTGGGCCAAGGTGTGGAGTGAATTAAAGGAATCGACTTTGAAAAATTCCTGGAAAAAACTCCTCACGTCTACGGTCAGAAATGAGGAGGATGAAGAAATGGATTTTGAAGGATTTACAGATGAAATCCATGGAATGTTTAGCCGGTGAAAACTTAGAAAGGCAGGATGTGGTTGTTTGGCTTGAACAAGATGCCAATGATACAGGATATGGTGTGATGAGTGAAGACGAGATTCTACAGTCTGTTACTGGTGAGGTGGACGAAGAGGATGAAGAAGGCAGTGAAGAACCAACACCAATGACCACGAAATACAGTGTACTCATGACGTATGTTGACGGATTAATAAATTTTTCATCTAATTGTGCTCATCCAGAGGTTGGAAACATGTATCCGTACCTTAGACGAACAAAAGAGCTGATCATACAACTGGCCAGTGAACACAGAAGGCAAGCAACACTTGATTCATATATGATACGAAAATCAAACCAAGCGCCTTCAACAAGTGAGGCGGCACGCGCAACCCAAGCGCCTTCAACAAGTGAGGCGGCACGCGCAACCCAAGCGCCTTCAACCAGTGAGGCATCCTCAGCAGACAGTGAGAACTAACTTTGCCTAATGAACTGTACAGTAATTTTAAGTGTTAATTTTAGTGTTGTGTTACTATAAGTTACGTAAATTGTCAAGAATTTTTAACTTCAAGATGTGTCATCAGTCAAGAAGACGAACAACAAAAAGGTAAGTTGAGGTTCTAGTTGAATATTTAATAATTATATGTGGCATGTCAATTCAAATTATGTTATTTGTAGTATAAAAATAGTTGGAAATGATTAGTTTTGGACTCGTAGGTGAAAAAGTACCATTATCCAAAAACGTGCTAATCCGGCTGGGGGTCCTTCCCATATAGTCCGGATGATCAAGTGGAGACAGTATAACGTAATAATACCACACAGTATTGTTGGAGAAGAAATATTAGTGCGTCTGGCCTTGAGGACGGCAGCCATCAACTGTGTGAGGTCCTGGTTGATACCTGGTTGATGGGGTTCTGGGAGTTCTTCTACTTCCCATGCCCGGCCCGAGGCCAGGCTTGACTTGTAAGAGTTTGGTCCACCAGGCTGTTGCTTGGAGCGGCCCGCAGGCCCACATACCCACCACAGCCCGGTTGGTCCGGCACTCCTTGGAGGAATAAATCTAGTTTCCTCTTGAAAATGTCCACGGTTGTTCCGGCAATATTTCTTATGCTTGCTGGGAGGACGTTGAACAACCGCGGACCTCTGATGTTTATACAGTGTTCTCTGAGTGTGCCTATGGCACCTCTGCTCTTCACTGGTTCTATTCTACATTTTCTTCCATATCGTTCACTCACGTCCTAGTACGTCTTTGTGCCTTTACTGACCATACAAGCTTAGATGTACAGTTATGGTGAACAAAACATGTAGATACTTATATATAATGTCTGTATATAGTGAATTATAGCAAAAACATTATTGTGGGAGGAGAATGTGGGCGAGTCATAATGACTGGAGGGAGGGCGGGAGTGGCTGGCTGGTACACGGCGGTCACTCCTCGTTACTTTTTGACTCATAATAGCTACTTAGTGGTTCGTTATAGTGAACAAAACATACAGATACTTATATATAACCTGTGCTTATAGTGTAATAACCGACAAAGTATTTGTTCACTGGTTGATGAACATAATTAAATCAACAATATGCACACCATATTTTTGAGTACAGCAATGATTCACTCATTTTATTATAAAAATATATCAAACTACAAACTATTGAATAATATTACAGCAAAAAAAAACTATGAAAAATCAATCAGAGACATTGAAATAATTCGGTAATTATCTCTCTGTGGCAACTCCGGCCTGACAGCTGGCGAGCAACAGACCGCCTGGGACGCATGCTGAGTCAGCGCCTATAATTTGCCACACTTCCCCGCCCTATAGCGGGCAATATATGTCACTTACGACTTTTTTATTATTTTTCCCGTAATCAGTGAACACAAATTAACAGGTTAGGAAGAAAAAATAATTTTTTTTTTTCAAAATGACATGCGCCTGTGGGGATGACAGGATATTAAACCCCGATTATGTTAAGGGTTAATAATTCCTTCATATGACAAGTTGGATCATACATGTGGACAAGTGGTCCACAAGCTTACGATGTTGGGACAGAGTTTACAGACTGGTGAAAAACTTTCCCATCCTATCACAGGTTATAATTAATAATTCCTTCATATTACAAGTTGGATCACACAAGTGGACCACACAACAAGGGAACCATACGAACCAAACACCAGCCAGAATGGTCCACACAACAAGTGAAGCATGTTAACCAAACACCAGCCAGAGTGGTCCACACAAGTGAACGTCTGTGTTTCCACAATTCACTGATTTGTGGCGCACGTATCTTTGTAGATTACAGTACACACTTTAAAGGCTGAAGCATGAATAGCTAGCTAATATGTTGAAATCTTCATATATACATTTTCTGTGATGAAACAATATGAGTGAGGGTGGACATATAAGGGAATACTGTACTGTAAACCTCACTTTACAGTGAAGTTTCACTCTCTTTCATCTAGGTCGTCATAGTTCAGTGCCCCATGATTTTGAAAGTTTCAGATTAATAAATCATTTCTAAAACGGTGCTCTGATAGCTCTTTATTATCCTAATTAAACTAAACTAAATAAAACAAAAAAAATGTATTGGAAGACAATAGATATCTGCTGCTTGAGAAATTATTCATGTTATTGGCACAACAACTCCAGCGCGAGTGGACGGGTCAAATCTGTGCGCACACCACCATGCGTATTTCGTTCGATTTCGTCGCCACATTTCAGTGACCTATGGCTTTGAAATAATAAAATTAATAAATCAGTTCTGTATTAAGTATATTTTTATAGCGCTTATTATCATAATAATGTCACTAAACTAAATATATAACCCAAAAACATATAATTTGATGTGAATCCAATATTTGAGAGAAATTTATGTTACTGGATCTGGCTTGAACACCTGCTTACTGTAGGGTGTATAGACCTAGTCTGCGTTCATTTAGTAGGCACCCAGTGCCATTAGATTTGTCTGCGAGTGATGTGTTTGTCCGCTGGTGGAAGAATAATTGTGGAATTTACCATATTTTGACTACAGCTGTATTGTTATACTACAAGATGTCTCATGGGCTTGCTAATAGTGCCTTATTAGTGCTGAAAATGAGTCAATATTTTGCAAGAACTAGAGGCAGAAAATCAACCAGCACAGCCATACCCAGCATGAGCACAGCCGTACCTAGTACGAGCACAGCCGTACCCAGCACAAGCATAGCTGTACCCAGCACGAGCACAGCCATACCCAGCACGAGCACAGCCATACCTACCATCTGATACCATACCATACGTAGCGAGAGGGCTAGAGACCAAAAGACACAAAAATGGAATCAATACAGGAAGAGGCCGAACCCCCAAACATACCAGCGATACAAAGATGCGAGAAACAACTACACGGCAGTGAGGAGAGAGGCAGAAAGAAATTTTGAAAAAGGGATTGCAGACAAATGTAAAACAGAACCAGGTCTATTCTATAAATTCATAAACAACAAATTGCAGGTAAAGGATAATATTCAGAGGTTGAAAATGGGAAATAGATTCACGGAAGATGAAAAGGAAATGTGTGAAACACTAAACGAAAAGTTCCAAAGTGTGTTTGTACAAAATGAAATCTTTAGGGAACCAGATACAATAAGAATTCCAGAGAACAACATAGAGCACATAGAGGTGACTAGAGACGAAGTGGAAAAAATGCTCAAGGAGCTCGGTAAGAACAAAGCAGCTGGCCCAGATGGCGTTTCACCATGGGTTCTGAGAGAATGTGCATCTGAGCTCAGCATTCCACTTCACCTGATCTTTCAGGCATCCCTGTGTACAGGAATCGTAGCAGATGTGTGGAAACAGGCAAACATAGTTCCAGTCTACAAAAGTGGCAGCAGGGAAGACCCCCTCAATTATAAACCTGTATCATTGACAAGTGTAATAGTGAAAGTATTGGAAAAACTAATCAAAATTAAATGGGTAGAACACCTAGAAAGAAATGATATAATATCAGACAGACAGTATGGTTTTCGATCTGGAAGATCCTGTGTATCGAATTTACTCAGTTTCTATGATCGAGCCACATAGATATTACAGGAAAGAGATGGTTGGGTTGACTGCATCTATCTGGACCTAAAAAAGGCTTTCAACAGAGTTCCACATAAGAGGTTGTTCTGGAAACTGGAAAATATTGGAGGGGTGACAGGTAAGCTTCTATCATGGATGAAAAATTTTATGACTGATAGAAAGATGAGGGCAGTAATCAGAGGCAATGTATCGGAATGGAGAAATGTCACAAGTGGAGTACCACAGGGTTCAGTTCTTGCACCAGTGATGTTTATTGTGTACATAAATGATCTACCAGTTGGTATACAGAATTATATGAACATGTTTGCTGATGATGCTAAGATAATAGGAAGGATAAGAAATTTAGATGATTGTCATGCCCTTCAAGAAGACCTGGACAAAATAAGTAGATGGAGCACCACTTGGCAAATGGAATTTAATATTAATAAATGTCATGTTATGGAATGTGGAATAGGAGAACATAGACCCCACACAACCTATATATTATGTGAGAAATCTTTAAAGAATTCTGATAAAGAAAGAGATCTAGGGGTGGTTCTAGATAGAAAACTATCACCTGAGGACCACATAAAGAATATTGTGCAAGGAGCCTATGCTATGCTTTCTAACTTCAGAATTGCATTTAAATACATGGATGACGATATACTAAAGAAATTGTTCATGACTTTTGTTAGGCCAAAGCTAGAATATGCAGCTGTTGTGTGGTGCCCATATCTTAAGAAGCACATCAACAAACTGGAAAAGGTGCAAAGACATGCTACTAAGTGGCTCCCAGAACTGAAGGGCAAGAGCTACGAGGAGAGGTTAGAAACATTAAACATGCCAAAACTAGAAGACAGAAGAAAAAGAGGTGATATGATCACTACATACAAAATAGTAACAGGAATTGATAAAATCGACAGGGAAGATTTCCTGAAACCTGGCACTTCAAGAACAAGAGGTCATAGATTTAAACTAGCTAAACACAGATGCCGAAGAAATATAAGAAAATTCACCTTCGCAAATAGAGTGGTAGACGGTTGGAACAAGTTAAGTGAGAAGGTGGTGGAGGCCAAGACCGTCAGTAGTTTCAAAGCGTTATATGACAAAGAGTGCTGGGAAGACGGGACACCACGAGCGTAGCTCTCATCCTGTAACTACACTTAGGTAATTACACTTAGGTAATTACCTAGTACGAGCACAGCTGTACCCAGCACAAGCATAGCTGTACCCAGCACGAGCAAAGTCATACCCAGCACGATCACAACAGTAGCTAGCACCTGTACAACAACAGCCAGCACCAGCTCAGAAGCAACTGAAGCAAACACAGCAGCAGCCAGCGCCAGCAAACCTGATGCAAACATCTAAGAACATCGTTTGTGAAGTGTTCAGTTTGAACAAGAGTTAAATTTAGTTCATAGTGTTAATGTGTTATGATTAAGGTTGCAGTAATTTTAGTGTACAAAAGTTTCATAACCTGTTTTATAGTACTCAGCGTACAGCACAGTAGATATTTACTGTACAGTATTTACTGTACAGTATTCACATCATGAGAATTCAAGATGGACATAATTCCAACAATAAGGTAAATAAAAACTGTAACACAGTATTTTCTAGGGGGAGCCCCATCAGCTCCCTGGAGCTATCCAGGCTGAATGGATATGTATAACTTTCTGGCATCAGTCAATGTGCATGGAGTTTTTGCCTACTGGGAACCATGAGCCAGAACCTGGGCCCCCTCAGAGAGGCACGAGGAGCAATGGCCTATTAAAACCCCCGTGTGGCTGGGAGCAATCTATGTCTGCCATCGACCGGGTCTGACACCCAGAAAGGTAGATGTCTCAAAATGCATGTGCGTTGCTGAGCCACAGCAACCCTCCCCCGTCACCCTGTCCTTCCCACTATTTCCCCCCCCCCCCCCCTTCCCCTGTCCCCTCGTCCTCCCAACCGTTCCCCACTCCCCCGTCCCCTCATCCTCCCCACCATTCCTCCCGCCCTCCCCCATCCCCTTGTCCTCCCCACCATCCTCCACTCTCTCCATCCCCTCGTCTTCCCCACTCCCCCCGTCCCCTCATTCTCCCCACCATACCCAACTCCCTCGTCACCTCGTCCTCCCCACCATACCCAACTCCCCCGTCCCCTTGTCCTCCCCACCATACCCAACTCCCCCATCCCCTTGTCCTCCCCACCATACCCAACTCCCTCGTCCTCCCCACCATCCCCCACTTCACTATCTCCTTGTCCTCCCCACCATTCTCCAATCCCCTATCCCCTCGTTTTCCTCACCATGCTACACTCCCCCGTCCCCCTCATCCTCCCCACCATTATCCTCACCCTCGTCCTCCCCACCATTCCCCCAACTCCCTCATCTGATGCGTTCCCAAATGGTCTGATGTTCCCATCAGAAAAATGGGAACATCAAATGATCTGATGTTCCTATCACTTACAAATAAGTAGAACAGTTAAAAAAACAAAATGAAAACAATGAAAAAAATAAAAATAAAAAAATAAACTATACCCACAAAATGAACAGTATGGTATACAACACAGCTCAATTCCAACGCAATGTCACACAAAATAATTAAATCAAAATGAAATGGAATCGTAACATATTTGGTATAGTGTGTGTTGCTATTACGTGCAACAGATGGCGCTGTTTAAAAAAAAAAAATGCATGGTTTTTACCTGTCACAGATGAGGCATGTATATAGTAGGTATATAAAAACACGCACTTATTCAAATGCAACGTCGTGTCAAAATTTAAAAGCAATCGGTAAGGAGGTTTCGAAGATTTCCATCACATAAAAAACATGTGAAAAACACAGATTTTCAAGAAAAGCATGTTTTCTCCCATTACAGGCATGACATCTATATAGTATGTATATAAAAACACGCTCTGTTGTGAATGGAACGTCAAAATTTCAAAGCAATCTGTGAAGAACTTTTGGAGATTAGCGATTTTGAACAAATGAACATTTATATTTATATAGATGAACATAATGATTGAATCACTAATATGCTCATAATACTTTTGAGTATAGCGATGGGTCACACATTTTATTATATAAATATATCACACTACATACTATTGAATAATATTACTAAAAAAAAAACAGAAAAAATCAGACATTGAAATAATTAAGTAATAATATCTTTGTGACAACTCCCGCCTGACAGCTCGGGTGGAGCTGACCGCCTCCGACAATTACTCTGTCAACGCCTCACTTTTGCCAGACTTCCTTGCCATATTGTGGCCAAAATATGTCACAATTTATTTTTTATTTTTCCCATGATCAGGGAACACAAATGAACACTTTTATAAGACGTGTTGCAGGCTAAAATTGTAAGAGCAGCCCAGGGGTTAACAAAAACCAACTAATATCGGGTTTCGTGGCCTGATGAGGTTATCAACATCATAAAACCGAAACATGCACAGTCCCTGATGAAGATAATACCATCATCAATTAATTCATTTTTAAAAATTCAATTTATTGTCCAAATATTATGGGACTGGTTTTAAATGTGCCCCTTTATATTGTGAACAATTGATAGCAAAATGAATATACTTAGCATGAAAATTGAGGTTAGAAAGCTGAAAAAAGTACAGTATAAACATTTGAGTGTGGTTTGTACGCTCACGGCCAATGCGCAGCCTTCCTTGCGGTGTGTGCTCTAGGTCGCCTGCCGGGCCAGCAAAAGAGTTAATATTGACCTCTGTGAGCCTGATAACCTTCAAGTTGTTAGTTTCCTCAACTGTATGAATTTCTACTTGTTCATACTCTTAATTACTAAACCTTTTAGTATTACTGAAGCGACTTCCTTTACTCTTGACCACATCTAGACTAACATAACCTCTCCACTTACCTCAGGAATAATCACTGATAGGACCACAGGCCATTACCCTTTATTTCTTCTAACCAACATTAATAAACCACCTTTAGATACAATGAAGATAAGCTTTAGGCTGCACAATGAAACTTCTAAAAGCAGCTGTAATGCTGGTGCCTCTTAATATCAACTGGGAGTCTGAAATAGGTGACATAGTGAATATCAACCTTGCAGTGCAAACATGTCTTTACAAAACATTCAGCCTTGCCTTTAGGTGTTTTCGGGGCTTAGCATCCCCGCGGCCTGGTCGTTGACCAGGCCTCTTTGCTGGACTGGTCAACCAGGCTGTTGGACACGGGTGCTCACAGCCTGACTTATGAATCACAGCCTGGATGATCAGGTATCCTTTGGCGGTGCTTATCGACTTATCGAGTTCTCTCCTGAACATTGTGAGGGGTCAGCCAGTTATGCCCCTTATGTGTAGTGGAAGTGTGTTGAACAGTCTCAGGCCGCTGATATTAATAGATTTCTCTCTTAAAGTACCTACTGCACCTCTGCTCTTCAACGGGGGGTATTCTGGACATCCTGCCATACCTTCTGGTCTCATATGATATTATTTCTGTGTGCAGGTTTGGGACCAGTTCCTTTACTATTTTCCATGTGTAAATTATTATGTATCTTTCCCGCCTGCGCTCAAGAGAATACAGATTTTGGCATTTTAGTCGACCCCAATAGTTTAGATGTTTTACTGAGTGGATTCTAGCAATAAAGGATTTCTGCATGCTCTCCAAGTCAGCAATTTCTCAAGCTTTGAAAGGGGGCTGTCATTGTGCAGCAGTATTCCTCTCTAGCGTCTTGAAGAGTATCATCATTGGTATAGCATCTCTAGTGTGAACGGTTCTTTTTATCCAACTTGTCATATATATTGCAGTTGTGACGGCTTCTTTATTGTGTTCTTTAACCCTTAAGTTGTGCAACACATCATATGATGGGTTGAGTGACTTGCTGTAAAATGCGCATCCCATCATATGATGTATTGGAGTACTACGCAAGATTTAAACAGCCCACGGATTCACGGGGTTCACTTCACCTTCATCAGGGCTCTTGTAAACAGACGCCATTTAAAAAAAAATATCGTGGGGCAAATTCCCGGGTGTGAGGGCCTCAGTATTGAGTGAGCCACCAAGCCTGACGCACACAGCATGATCCTACAGCACTGCTGTTCAGCTTGTGATCACAGCATCGCCTAAAAATGCCAAAATATACATGTTCATGCTATTATTTAGCGATGATATTATTACAGAAGATCTCTGACTGTGATAAAAATGACCAGGGTTCTGATAATAGCAGGATTGTTGTGATAATTAGCGCTGTATTGGGAAGAATAATCTTGGTGAGGAGGGAGGTAGCATTGTCTGCTGACTCTGTATGACCACCTTTTACTGTCTGGACTCACTATACCAGCTTAATTGTTCGCTATGGTAAACAAAACATGCAGATACTTGTATATAACGTCTGGATATATAAGCAAAAACAGTATGGTGGGAGGAGAACGGTGGCGAGTGAGGTGAGGTGAAGGAGGGAGGGAGTGGCAGCCAGTGGTGGGCTGCCACTGTCTACCACTGCCACTGCCACTCAGCATACCTACTTAGTGGTTCGTTATGGTGAACATGAATGTAGATACTTATATATAACGTGTATATACAGTGTAATTTTTTTTTTTTTTTTTTTTTTTTTTTTTTATTATTTTCTACCACAAACGTGGCCACACATTTACAATGCTAACCAGCATATATACATTTTCTTCTGTCCTCCATGGACAGGGTTAGAGAAATGTTAAACATAGAGTTCAAGGGTTTATTGAACACTCAACCACAGAAGGTGATTCGGTGCTTTTAAAATGCTAAGCTAACCTACATACGTAAATACATAGATCCACAGATTTACGTATGCCCTACATAAAGTGTTTGATGTGACTTTTACGTAGTGTCATTAATGTACATTCACAAAGGTGAAATGTAATTCTGATCAGCTTCCATATATACTTTATACCCATACATATACATACATATACACACACATGCATTCACATACATCTGTCTCATTTACTCTGACAGGGTGAGATAGCTGATAAAGAAACTAGTGTGCAATTAAGCACTTATTCACTGAAGGTGATGAAGGTGCTTTTACAAGCTCAACAGTGTAATAACAGCAAAGGGAGTGTGGGGGGGGGGGGCAGGGGGGGGGGGAGAAGCCATTTTGGTGATGGGTGTGGCAACATCTACATGATTTGTCATGTTGGTAGGGTTGGCCACTATGCTCTTTGGGCATTATACCGGCTTAGTTGAACAGTTATGGTGAACAAAACCTGTAGATACTTACATATAATGTCTGTATATAGGGTAATAACACCACAAACAGTATTGTTGGGGGTGAAATTTTAGTGGGTCTGACCTTGAATGTGTGAGGGAAGCAGCTGCCACCTGACTGTGTGTAGCGACGTCTCTTAGTGCCTGAACTAACTATATCAACTTAGTTGTACAGTTGTGGTGAACAAAACATGTAGATACTTATTTATAACATCTGTATATAGTGAATACAAGCAAAAACAGTATTGTGGGAGGAGAATTTGGTTGAGTCAGGTGAGTTGAGGGAGGGAGGGAGGAAGTAGCAGCTAGTGGCAGGCTACCACTGCCACTCTGCATGCCAACTTAAGTGATTCATTATGGTGAACACGAATGTAGATACTTATATATAACGCCTGTATATAGTGAATAAAAGCTAAAACAGTATTGTGGGAGGAGAATGTGGGCGAGTGAGGTGTTGAGGGAGTGAGTGGCAGCGAGTGGCTGGCTGGTGTGTGGCGGTCACTCCTCATTGCTTTTTGACTCATAATACCAACTTAGTGGTTCGTTATGGTGAACAAAACATGCATCTACTTATATATAACCTGTGTATATAGTGTAATAACCGACAAAGTATTTGTTCACTGTTTGATGAACATAATAATTGAATCAACAATATGCACACCATATTTTTGAGTACAGCGATGATTCACTCATTTTATTATATAAATATATCGCACTACAACACAAATATAGAATAGTGGCAAGAGGCGGCATCAGCTAGGCTGTGTTTCCACAAGCCAAGAGGCCTACCTCAGGGCACGTCCCACAGTGATAAAATACGGAAAATATATAGTGTAATATGGAAATGTGGATCTAGGAATTAGTAATAAAGTCAGTGAGTACCATTGCAAGCCGGAAATTAGGCAGAAAATTCCTTGTAAGAATACAAGCAAAGAATAAATCAATGTTATAAATCCAGTAACTGGCAACTGGTGACATCAACCTGGGACAACAAGAGGTCACCTGTACCGACCGGGGACCAGCTTCGCTACCCTACGCTAAGTACCTGCCATAAAGTTTGAACAAAATAACATATATAATATTACAAATATACGGTATACATATAATATTATAAATATTAAATATATAAATATATACATATAATTTTATAAAGAGTTAAAAGGACTGACATCAACAAGTGATCCATACAGTGAAGCACAAATACAATACAATACAATACATCAGACAATGGAGAGGTGTGGCAAGTGTTCGGGAGTATTGGGAAAACGTAATGTAGGCGTCAAGTGTTGCATCTGTAACATAAGATTTCACCTGGGCTGTGCAGAATTATCTACAGAATGCACACAAAGGCAAGGAATTTACTGGATCTGCAAGGATGACAGATTAATGTTGGAGAACATAACTAAACTGATGAAAAACATTCCCGAGTCGCAGCGATTTTCATTCACGGAAAAGCTACCAATGATATATGCAGACTGGGGAAAGACAACATTGGATAATGACCAAAACTCGGGAACAGATAGTTTAGAGAACCGCAGTAGTAGTGTAGAGGCAGAGGGTATTGTGGTACAAAATAACAGCAATATTGCAGAGCCAGGTAATATAAACGATGAAAGCAACAGTGAGACAGAGTGCATAAATGAAGGAATTGGGACGATAGACGGAGATAGCTCCAATAAAGAGGAAGACAAGACACACAAGTATAATTACCTTGAAAAACGCAAAACCAGAACATATTTGCAAATTCTACGCTAAAGGAATATGCAAATATGGAAAATTAGGAGCAAAATGCAATTTTCTACATCCTCGAAAATGCAGGAACATGTTGGCGAGAGGTACATGCCGTTTTGGAACAGGGTGTAGATACTTTCACCCTAAATTATGTAAATTTTCAATTAGGGACAAAAAATGCTACAATTTTCAGTGTCCGGAATTCCACGTGAGAGGTACACAGCGTTATAGACAGGAAGATCAATATGACACTACTGGAAATTTTTTAGAGAAAGGCAGAAACAGAGTAGTAAATATAAGAGAGAGGAACAATCAGATGGAACCACTACAGGGTTACAGAGGGGAAGGGAGATACCCACAAGACTGGAATACAAATTATCAACAAGCACACAGGTACTACACCACACAACACCCGTCCTACTACCAAAACTGGACGAATCACTTCCAAAACAACACACCCTGGACCGGGTTAGATTGGGGGGAGAACTACCAAAGCCCACCAAAACTGACACGCAATGTGGAAAATCATTCATATTTGCAAACATACAAGGCTTGAAACCAAAATCAAGAAATAAAGCTAAGTTCATAAATGGCCTCCTAATAGAATCGAACTCAATATTTGGTGCATTTACAGAAACCCACACAAAAGACCACATGGATAGTGAAATCTGGATTCCGAATTATAGTCTATATAGATGTGACAGAGTAATTAGGTCAAGTGGAGGAGTAGGTCTGTATATTAAGTAGGGCTGTATATTAACCCTCAAACCGCGCATATCATATATATATGATATCAGTGACAAAACCGAAACCACGCACATCATTTATATGTGATTTCATGTCTAGCGCTATAATTTAAACGCCCTGCCTGGGATAGGGGTAGTCATCGGCGAGCCTCGACCAAACATAAACAAACCCCACCTGGGAAAAAAATCCAGCGTGGGTCCCCTTTGTGTACAGAGCTCAGTTACCCGGCGGACACCATGGCGAGCGCATCACGTTCCGACGACCGACCCCGCTCAGCGAGACGTTCCTCGCGACCTCTGACCGAGGACGAAATTACTCATAATTTGTTCCCGGATGGTGATGAGTCTGATATAGACGACTCAGACTTTGATCATGACTATACACAGCCCTCAGAGGTGGATACGACCGACGACGAGTGTGAACATGCTGGCTCCACCAGGGCTAGGCCTAGCATCTCACCCATGCCTCCTCGCCCTCACTCCACCCCAATTTCAGCAAGACCACACAGTTCATGTGCTCCCTTGCAAGATATTGATGTTTTGCTCGACGATTCTGAAGAAGGTGAATCATTTTCCGGTTTTAGTGACTTAGAATCGGAAAATAATTTTGCTAGTGCCAGTGGAAGAGTGTGTGGTGTTGCCAAGCAACAATTTGTCGCGTCAGCAGCATCTGGCCAAGCCATGCGGCACCGCATGGCACCACATGAACAAAGACGCTCAACATCGAGAAATTTTCCATCACCGTCCCGGCCCGCCCCTACTGTTCCTAGACCTGCTTCAGCTCCTGGTACACAGTTTCCTCGCCGTGGTGCCGCTATTGGCTCTAGAAAGACACCCGGTGTTTTTGTGTGGAGTGATGGGACAGATTTTGTTCCACAAATTCCTGTTTTTGATAATTCGGATGTTGGAATTACAGACATTTTCCCTGATAAAGGTGCAGATATGTGTGAAATGGACTATTTTACTGCATATTTTGATGAGCTGCTAATGGAACATCTTGTTCATGAGACGAACAAATATGCGAGTGATCTCATTGATGAGGAGGAGTTATCCGATTTTTCACGTTTGCAGCGATGGAAAGATACGACTGTAGGTGAAATGTATGTGTTTTTGGCACTGTGTATGTTGATGAAACATTGTGTCAAACACGTAATCGTTCATTATTGGAGCAAAGACAGAGCCAACACCAATGTTTGGCAAATATATGTCTCGAGACCGATTTGCGATAATCCTCAGGTGTCTTCACTTTGCAAATGATGAAGACAGGAATGATGAAGATAGGCTTTGGAAGGTAAGGCACGTACTGAATGAACTTATCGGAAAGTACAGGGATTTCTACGTACCAGCTCAGAAGCTTGTGATTGACGAATCCCTTGTGCTTTTCAAAGGACGTCTTGCCTTCAAGCAGTATATTCCCTCCAAACGCCACCGATTTGGATTGAAATTCTTTGTACTCTGTGACTGTGAAACAGGAATTGTGTTACATATGATAATGTATACGGGTACAAATGTAGACATTCCTGCTAATGACCAACATAGCTTCTCAGGTAGTGTTGTGAAGTCACTGCTTGCACCATATCTGAACAAGGGCCACATTTTATACACAGATAACTATTATACCAGTCCCTTGCTAACTAGGTTCTTGCTTGATAATAGAACTGATGTGTGTGGCACAGTGAAGGCAAAACGAAGGGAAATGCCAGTGTTTCCAGGTGCTATGCAGGTTGGTGATTGCGAGCTCAGAAAAACGGGTGGAATACTTTCAGTGCGGTGGAAAGACAGGCGTGAAGTGAACATGTTGACCACCATTCATGCTGGAACAATGCTGGACAGTGGCAAGGTGAACAGAACCACCAGAGAAATAATCTATAAGCCAGATTGTGTCTTGGACTATAACATCAACATGCGTTTGGTGGATAAATGTGATATGATGGTGGGGGCAGTGGAGTGTGTACGGAAAACAGTGAAGTGGACCAAGAAAATGTTTTTCCACCTTGTTGATGTAACAATGCTGAACAGTTACAATATGTATCTTGTCAAAACAGGTGGTAAACGTAATTTCCGTGCATTCAATTTTACTGTAGTAACACAATTACTACAGAAGTTTGGCAAAGTAATTCCTGGTGTACAGAGGCCCATTCTGAACCCGGTATTGCACCATGCTCCAACACCCAGGCTCGCTTTCAGGGATGCCTTTTTGACACACAATCTCAGGTTTTTACCACCAACTAGAAAGCGTGCAGTAGGCCAGCGTGCATGTGTAGTATGCTGGTCAACAACCAAGAGGGAACAGAAAAGAAAAATGGTGATGACTTGGTGCACAGCGTGTCAGGTCCCTCTGTGCCATGTCCGATGTTTCAACGAGTATCACAGTCTTGATGACTTCTAAATGTCCAAGACTGGTGCCAAAACATGTAAATACAGAATAAGTGAGTGTATATAATGGAAATAAATCATAAGAAATAGTATATTTTATTGTGAAATAAGACATTTCTGGGGGGAGCCCCGTCGGCTTCCCGGAGCTTTACCGGCTGATATGCTAATGTCAGACTTTGGCATCATGTGTATGGAGTTCTAGGGCCTACCGGGGACTACGGCCAGAACCTGGCCCCCTCAGAGAGGCAAGGGGAGCAATGGCCTATAGAAACCCCCGTGTGGTTGGAAGCATTCTATGTCTGCCATCGACCGGGTCAAGCATCCAGAAAGGTAAGCATTCCAAAACAAACCCCTATTCTGGTGAAAATTGCTACCTAAAGCCGAACTAGTGGATAGAACTCTTCAACAGAAAACAAGGAAACTAGTATGACGTCATACGTCACCGCGCCGCTGTCTGCGCAGCTCCCCCCTCCCCGCGAGGGGGAAGGGGGAGCCCCAGACCTCCCACGCCGACTATCCACCCATCAGTTCTTCGGCTGATGCTATAGGCACCGGTTATGTGCTCCGGCTCCAGTGGTTGTTTCAGCACTGTACCTAGAGTGTGGTGTCTGTTTTCTAGGTGGTGCGTGAGCCGGGAGTGATTCTTCAGTACTCGGGCTGCATGCGCCTAGGGTTCCCTTCCCTAGGTGCCCTGTAAGTACTGCCCTTGGGGCTTGGGGCCACCTTCCACAAGTTCCTTGGGTCCTGCCCCTGCTTGGCCATTTACTGCTTGGTTTTCGGCCACTCTTTGTGTGCTCGGGTGTTCTGTCTCCCTTGTTCACCTTAGAGTAAGGGGCAGTTTTTGCACTGGCGGGGCGCAGGGTACTGTGCAGCTTGTCTTTACCAATCATAACATAGCTCTGTTCCGCTTGGGTACGCTGTCCTCTTGCGGGGTTTTCTTTTTCTTTTTGTTTATCTACCTGGTGGGGGGGGTCTGCCTTCGTTCTTGCCCCTTGTGTCCCTTGTGTTCTGAGTATTTTCTGGTGGTACCCCTGCTAGGTCCCCGTGAGTGTACATGTCCCGGGGGTTCAGCTCTTAGAAAGTTGTTTGGTAGCTTTGGGTGCCGGTTAGCAGTACCCTGCCTAGGATTACCTGAGCGCGAGTCCTCTTATAGTAAACGCTCGGGACCCTGGGAAACCCCTGGGGGCGCGTGGGTCCGATGGATGTGACCCCAGAGTCCCCCCCTCGCTTCCAGCGAGTTTGAGGGTTGCTCTCACCCTTTGTCTCTGGGTGACTCTCTGTTTTGCCTCCGTCTGCTGCCTGTGGGGTCGGTGACACCTTCGACCCGGAGTCTTGCGAGTTTGGTTGCTCGTTGTGGCCCGGTTACCCAGCTGTGCTAACAAAGCGGGTGAGGGCAGCAGGGGCGTTGCACTTGAGCCTTGTTGGTGGCAACGTTCTCGTGGTTTCCTCCCCGGGAGCCCCGGGGCTGCCCCGTTGTAGTTCGTTTTGGGACTTGGGGGTGTTGGTTGCTTCGGTTCCATCCACGCCCCCTTGTCTTTCCCCTGGATCACCCTTCCTGCCTGCATCCGGTTCCTTACCGTCTGTAGGTTCGGGGCGGGGTTTTTGATGGTGTTGAGACTCGGGCAGTCTCGGGGAATTCCCCTTCCGGGGTAGTGACGGGGGCATTTGAGCCTGTTCCTCCAGCCGTGTTGTACGAGTCTGCCAGTGGGCTCCCTTCTTTAGAGTTTTTACGGCTTCCCCGGTTTTCTGGTACGGCCGGGGCTTTGGGGGAACGGCTCGGCCCCGGGGCCTGTCGTGTAGGTTCCCGGGGCTGGGAAGGGGCTGACTTGGGGGGCCTTGGCCCCGTTGGACCCCGAGGGGGTTTTTATCCCCCTCTAGGCGGGGCTTGTGGTTACGCGGAGTGGGGTTTTTCCTCCCCACTCGCCGTACGTGCTGTTGGACGTCGGCCTCTCCCCGGGCTCGGTTCCTTGGCCTTTGAGTCGGTTGGTTCCGTTCTGTGGGTGGATGTTTCCTCCCACCCTTTTTGGGACGGTGTTTTCGTCATGTTTCCCCGTTCGATGGGGTTCTGCGTGACGTCTGATCTCGGGTGCGCCTGCGCCTTCGTGTGCCTTCGGGACTGTTGGCTTCTGTGTTCTCAAGGGTACCTTACCTTGAGGTTACCTTGAGGTGCTTCCGGGGCTTAGCGTCCCCGCGGCCCGGTCGTCGACCAGGCCTCCTGGTTGCCGGACTGATCAACCAGGCTGTTGGACGCGGCTGCTCGCAGCCTAACGTACGAGTCACAGCCTGGTTGATCAGGTATCCTTTGGAGGTGCTTATCCAGTTCTCTCTTGAACACTGTGAGGGGTCGGCCAGTTATGCCCCTTATGTGTAGTAAGGGTACGGGAAGGTTTTTCGCTACTTCCTGCATTATTGGAACGTCTGTCGGCTCCTCGTCCTTGTCGCCCTGTTGGGCTACTTGTCGCCCTGTTGTGCTACTTGTCGCCCGGTTGGGCTACTTGTCGCCCGGTTGGGCTACTTGTCGCCCGGTTGGGCTGCTTGTCGCCCGGTTGGGCTGCTTGTCGCCCGGTTGGGCTGCTTGTCGCCCGGTTGGGCTGCTTGTCGCCCGGTTGGGCTGCTTGTCGCCCGGTTGGGCTGCTTGTCGCCCGGTTGGGCTGCTTGTTGCCCGGTTGGGTTCCTTTTTGGGCTCTTTGCTTCTTTGGCCGGTTTTATTGTTCCTGCTTCCTCTTTTGGCTACTTTTCTCGTGCAGTAGTCCTGGCTGGCGCCTTCCCGCAGGGAGGGTGTGCGGTTCGGCCAGCATGTTATGCGCATGCGCCATGGAGTTTGTTTTGGTCTGGGCGGTGTTTCAGTGCTGGTGTTTTGCGCCCTTTTTGCTACAGTGCTTCGCCTCTCGTTCTTCTCCCTGGCTGCGGTATGTGCCCCTCCGCGCCGGGGGTGTCCTGGTTCCCAGTTGTGGGGAGGACACCGCGGTTTTCCCTATGTCATGGGTGTGGACCGCCTCCTTCGCCTCTCCCTGCTCTCCTGCGGGTCCGGAAGGGTCCGGCTCTGGCGTCTTCACCTGGCAGTGCTCCCAGGTTCTTCTGGGCACGGTTGAGTCGTGTCAAGTTCGTGCCACCATTCGCCAGGTGAGTTTCTGTGGTCTGGCGTCTTTTGGCCGGGCGCTGGATGCGGTGTTGTTTATATACCTGTCTTTATTTAGGTATATTTTTGTACGACTGAGACCGTTCGCACACCAGTGACTGTCCCTTTTTCAACCCTTCCTGTCCTCCTCATGTGCATGTCCAACCCATGCTGGAGTCATTCAGGGGACCCTCTTTTTTAATGTTGTGAGGTGTGGGGGTTGTATAGTTGGTTCTGTACTCACCTGGTTAGGCTCCTGGCTGTGCTTGCAGGATTTGAGCTCTGGCTTTTGGGTCCCGCCTATCTGGTAGAACTTGCGGGATAGTACCAGTGGAGTGCAGTGGTGCTATTGGCACATTTGGGGAACACTGTATTACCATCAGAGGTCTATGCTTGTTCCACAACCTACTTGCGAGCATAAGCCTTCTTGCTGGTTCGTCCGTGGACTTTCAGGGTGCACTAGCCTGTTTTCGTATGGCAGTTCCGGCCCGTCCTGGTTGTGGGGGTATGTGGGTCGGTGGACTGCTCCTAGCAGCTGCCTGGTGGGCCACCCTCTGGCCGGTCTAGCCTGGCCTTGGGCCGGGCTTCAGGTGTAAAAGAGCTCCCAGTACCTCATCCAGCAGGTATCGAGCGGGGTTTCTCCGCCGTCGGTCGCCTGGTGCAGGTTTCTGGGCCTGCTGGGTTTTAACGTGCCTCCGTTGGCCCTGTCTGGGGTCTGCCTGCTCTGTTCTCTGCCTTTGCAGAAGGGAGTTGCTATTTACATGTTGCATGTTGCAGTGGTGCCTGTTGCTGCTGCTGCACATGTGCATTGGTACCGTGTTTCACGGTGGCGTGTCCTTGTTCCTGTGTCCGGTTGTGGTGTGGCACTTTGCTGCTGTTTTGTGCCTGGGGATTGCGTGGTGGTTTTTCTGTCCCTGACTGATTGTCCACCCCTGGTTGTTCTCCTGGGGTTTTTGTGCTTCTGCTCTTTCTTCCTGCCTCCTCTGCGGCAGGGATGTTCTGCGTGTGTTCTTAGGCGTTGGTCAGCCTGTGTCCTGTGATGTGCTTCTTTGTCTCGGTCTATTGCAGTTGTTCTTACCCCTTGGTTCGGGTACTGTTCTGGCGGCGACCCTTCCGCCTTCTTTGGTTTCCTTGCTTGCCCTGCTGGTTTTTTTTTTGGGGGGTCTTGCGATGTTTCGCGTCGGACCCGTTGTTTCTGAACTCCTGGCGGGCTTGCATGCTTTGGGGAGTTTTTTCTGTTCGGCAGACGTTCCATCTCCTGGTGCCGCCTGGGTTTCGGTGGTCGCGCCCGAGATCTTCCCGCGGCTCCGCCTTTTCCTGGGCTCGGAGGGGCCTTGTCGGGGCTGCTTATGTTCTGCCTCGCGGTCTCGCCTCCGGTTGGTGGTTGGGTGGCTTCGTGGTAGGTGTCCCACCTGCGTGCTTCTCTTGGCGGCAGTATGGGGTATTTTGGCGGTCCTTCCTTTTCCTGTCCCTTCTTAGGTGGTTACTCTTGTTAGCATGGTTTACTCTCGGCTTGGTTTTCTAGTGGGGGTTGGGGGCCGTCGTCTTGCCACATACTGTCGCCTCTTTTCGTGCGGCGCGGGCGGAGCCGTTTCAGTTTGCTTTCGGTCTTGGTGTTGCTTCTGCACCGTTAGTCAGCTGTCTTGTGCGTCATTTCACCTCCAGCCTGTTCGTGCGCCGCTTGCACCATCCTGGTCTCTGGTCAGCGTGCTCTGTCTTCTCCTCGGTTGGTTGTGCCCCTTCGGTTCCGGTGTGTTTTTTCGTCGGCTCTTTCCTTTGAGCCTTTGCCTCTGGGGGTCGAGTCGCTGAGTTTTCTTGCTCCTTCGGTTGTGGCGTTTTGGTTGTTTGGTGGCAGCAGTCTCCATCTTTTCTGGCGCGGGGTGGGGCTGCTGCATTCTGGAGGGGTCCAGGGTTTGATGGTGCTTCGTTGGTCGGGCCGGGGGTGTGTCGTTTTTGTGTTCAGTGGCGGCCCTCCGCTGTTGTTTGTGTGCCACGGCGTTTGGGTCCGGAGCGCGTTTTGTGTTGATCTGGTTCTGTTCTTCCCGGTGCGCGGGTGATAGTATCCCGGATGGTCAGCCGTGTTCTTGCGGCTAAGCTGCCTGTGTTCTTCCCTCATGCCTGTGGCGTTAGTGGCTTCTCTGCTCTCGCTGCCGTCTGGGCGACGTGGCCCTGCGGTCTTTCGGGCATGGATTTTTGGTGTTCGTGCAGGGGCCTTGCTGCTCGTGGTTCTCGTGTTGTTCCCGGGATTTTTCGGGGCTGTGGCGCCTTGGGTTGGCGTTTGCTGCCGGTTGTCTCGCCTCCTTGGGGGGTGCGTGGTGTCCGCCTCCCGGTTCTGTCCCTTTGACTTTCCTCTGTGGGTAGTTAGCTCCGGGGAGCCGACGGGGCTCCCCCCAGAAAACCAGCGTTGAATGTAATGAAACGCCATTTTCTGGGTGAGACCCGGAGGCTCCCCGTCAACCCTCCCTCCCTCTGGTCGGCGTTTTTCGCGTGTTTTGACATCCAGCCTCAGAACTGATGGGTGGATAGCCGGCGTGGGAGGTCTGGGGCTCCTCCTTCCCCCTCCCGGGGAGAGGGGAGCTGTGCAGACAGCGGCGCGGTGACGTATGACGTCATACTAGTTTCCTTGTTGTCTGTTGAAGAGTTCTATCCACTAGTTCGGCTTTAGGTAGCAATTTTCACCAGAATAGGGGTTTGGTTTGGAATGCTTACCTTTCTGGATGCTTGACCCGGTCGATGGCAGACATAGAATGCTTCCAACCACACGGGGGTTTCTATAGGCCATTGCTCCCCTTGCCTCTCTGAGGGGGCCAGGTTCTGGCCGTGGTCCCCGGTAGGCCCTAGAACTCCATACACATGACTGATGCCAAAGTCTGACATTAGCATATCAGCCGGTAAAGTTCCGGAGAGCCTCCGGGTCTCACCCAGAAAATGGCGTTTCATTACATTCAACGCTGGTTTTTTGTGCAAATACTTGTGACACTAATATGTGGATACAATATACATTGGCAACAGTTTTATGTTTATAAATCTTCTTGTGAGAACATATTGAAACACACCAGTGAAAAAAATGTGTGTAAAATACGCTATAGATACTGGAAATAATAACGCGAAAATAAATTCGCGGCAACTCGGGCTCCTCCGTCGCGCCTGACTCACCCCGGGCGCACAGCGGTCCAGCGAAGATCAGGCGTGACGTCATCGACGATCTTCTCGGGTCATTTATGTCCACGGTAAGTGTAATTAAATTTTTTTATTATTTTTCCCGTGCTCAGGGAACACAAATAGAGAGATTAAAAAGAAAAAAAAAATTTCTAGAATTTTTTTTTTGTTGCGCGTGTGGGTGTTAATTCCATTTGGACCCCAAGCGGTTTGAGGGTTAAAGAGGAGCTGGCATGCACAGAGCTCCTGAACTCGTGCAATGAGGTGGTAGAGATACTTGGAGTCAAGGTAGAAAATATGAATCTACTTATTATTTTTATATACAAACCACTTGATGCAACAGTTGAGGAATTCACTGAACAGATCCACAAAATAGAGAATATCCTTGATAACCTAGTAAACCCAGTACCAGATATCATCTTCCTTGGAGACTTCAATCTACCCAGTTTAAAATGGAGAATAGTAAACAATAACATTATAGCAGGAAGTTAACCTGGAAATAACCAACCACAGGTCAGAGAACTACTGAGATTCTGTGACAAATTCTCGCTTAGTCAGCAGATTACAGAACCAACTAGGAACGAAAACATGCTGGACCTGATATTCACGAACAATGAGGAACTAACCAGAGACATTACTGTCTCAGACACTACGTACTCGGACCACAAGCTCATTGAAGTGCCAACTAACATTAATAACTGTGATCACGCTAGCACTGTGATCTGATATATTTATATTTACATTATATATACACACTGTACAGTATCACACACTATATACACACACTCAATACTCCGCAAGTGTGTGATATGCTGCGAAACAGCCAACGGGGCAGAGTGGCACCTTGCACTCTACGCACCAGGTGCTGATGCATCTTCACTTCTGTGATCTGTGTGTAGTGTTCCTGCATACTATGCATGCATGTTTACCTTTCTCCCGTGATACTGTGCCTGGCATATACTCCAACATGTGTACCCCGAAGTTCTCAATCCCCCGCAGTCTGGAGCTGTGTGTGGCATTGTTGCTTGCACCCCGCGCGGTACGATGAAGCCCTCCCTGCCATACTTTACCAGCAGCTGTGACACAACGCTAGCACTGAAGGTACGTATAGGCGGTTTCCTGCCGGACTTCATTAGGTACATATTGAAGCAGTTGAGCACTGCAACATCCATGAGGTGGAAGAAGAACTTTTTCATAAACTTCACAGACCTGCGCACGCATTCCACACCACCAAGAATCATGTCACATTTATCGACGAGGCGCATGTTCACGTTTCAGTCTATGACACAATCTGGCTTATACATGGGGTTGCGTGTCTGAAAATGGACCTTCCCACTGTCCAACATGGCACCGGTGTGAATCTTCGTCAATATATTCACCTCGCGTCTGTCCTTCCACCGCACTGACAGCATATTGTCACACTTGCGCAGCTGGCACTCGCCCACGGATATACCTATACCGAACACTGGCATTTCCTTCCTGAGGACCTTCACAGTGCCACATACGCCGGTGTTGTGGGGCAAGGAGGTATCTGGTCAACAGGGGGCTGGTGTAATAGTTGTCGGTGAACAGTAACATGCCCCCTGTTCAGCAACGGTTCCATCAGGGTTTTTACGACACTGCTGGAGAACCCGTAGTC
Source organism: Procambarus clarkii (assembly GCF_040958095.1). NCBI lineage: Eukaryota > Metazoa > Arthropoda > Malacostraca > Decapoda > Cambaridae > Procambarus > Procambarus clarkii. The sequence continues at coordinate 34,886,085 of NC_091186.1, read as the reverse complement.
ATCTTGAGCTGGTATGTCGATGTCTGTACCAAAATACAAGTTCATGTCCAGGACAATACCAGTCTCACAGTCGCATAGCACGAAAAACTTCAGTCCAAAACGGTGCCGCTTTGAAGGGATGTACTGCTTGAATGCCAGTCTGCCTTTGAACAGTACAAGCAACTCGTCGATAACGACATTCTGTCCAGGTACAAAATAATCTCTGAAGTTCCCTCTCAGGTCACTGAATACCTTGCGTACCTTCCACAGTCTGTCGGGTCTGTCCTCAATTGCGTTGTTCTCGAAATGCAGGCACCTGAGAATCAAGTGGAACCTATCCCGCGACATATACCGGTTGAAGACGGGTGATGGAACAAGGCTGTCTTTGTTCCAATAGTCCTGGACGACAGATTTCTCGGAGTGTTTCATCATCATGCATAGTGCCAGAAACACATACTGTACATCTCGTCGATTGTCGTATCTTACGTGAGGCGTGAGGCATGAGGCAGCTAATATGCCACCGTCTATGAGGGTGTGAGCATACATGTTTGTCTCGGTCACAAGATGCCTCATGAAGACATTGTCAAAATATGCCTGGAAATATTCCATGTCCGCCATATCATCACCGGTATACGGGAATAAAGATTTAACACCATCATCAAATTCATCAAACGTTGGTATTTGAGGGACAAATGTGGCGCAATCCTCCCACACAAGTACACCAGGGAGTTTGGTGTTGGTGCCAACACCACCACGAGCACCAAAACCACGGCTACGTCGTCTGCTGCTGGAGCTGCTTGTGGGTATGCTTGGAGCTGAGGTAGATTTTCGTACCATAGGCCTACCACGAACACCTGATGTTGAGGGCCCACTGTTGTCATGCTGCGAGACACGCTGTCACCTGCCTCGACGTGTTGCTGAGGCAGCAAAGCCTCGCCTGGTACCACCCCCGCTGCTAGTACTCGGGTTGTCCACACTTCTTGTATCGAAGCCAATGTTACTGAAGCCCGAGAAAGATTCATCACATGTACTGTCACTGAATAAACTAGCGTCTGGGGACATACATGATGGTGGTGAGGATAACGGTGTTGACTCAGGGTGGCGAGACAGGCCGGGCGAGGAACGTGTACCGTACACGCTCGCCACATCATCCACTTGTGTCTCTCCCTCACTCGTATCAGACCTCTGTGTCAGATCTTTCTCTGGATCATAGTCCAGGTCATCATCCACAGCACCGTCGTCGTACAAAATATCGCGAATCTCTTCCTCAGAGTCGTTTTCCATGACCGCGGGTCACCGTGGAGCGGGAGCTGGTTGACATCAGACATGGTTGCTGCTTGGGAACTGGGGCTCCCCACGGCCGCGGGGCATGCTAAAAAAAAACAATTCAAGATGGCGGACAATCACTGGGGTCCCCAGCCATCCATTCCATACCCGCATCACGGTGCGCCACTTTTAAATCGAACGTGAAAAATACAAATACCCGGAGGTGCGTAGCGCACCCCAAGCGTAGGCCTGCAGGCACGTTGCGCAGTTAAAGGGGTAAATATTCTAAAACTAAAAGATAGAAGAAAAAGAGGAGACATGATCACTACGTACAAAATAGTAACGGGAATTGATAAAATTGATAGGCAAAAATTTCTGAGACCTGGAACTTCAAGAACAAGAGGTCATAGATTTAAACTAAACAAAGGTGCCGAAGAAAATTAAATTTTTTAGAAGTGAATAAGAAAATTCACTTTCGCAAACAAGTGGGGTAGACGGTTGAAACAAGTTAGGTGAGAAGGTGGTGGAGGCCAAAAGCGTCAGTAATTTCCAAGCGTTATATGACAGAGTGCTTGGAAAACGGGACATCATGAGCATAGCTCTCATCCTGTAACTACACTTAGGTAATTATATAATTTATAGGTTGTGTGGGGTCTATGTTCTCCTATTCCACATTCCATAACATGGCATTTGTTCACCCTAAATTCCATTTGCCAAGTGGTGCTCATACACTTATTTTGTTCAGGTCTTTTTGAAGGGCAGGACAATCATGAATTTATGATCTCTGCCAGTACAATAGTCAGTTCTGTACATGCAGAGCTCAGTGACTTAGAAAGGAAAATTATTATTATTAATAATTATATATCCTCCCCAAAGCAATGGAATAGTATAGGAAACACTTATTTATGACATTCACTGGTTGAAAATATATATAGAAACAGCAGTGTTAAATGATGAAAACAGTCTGGAACTCTGTAAGACATACAAATGACCAATTTTGGGATATGAGTTTTGTATGAAAGATTATTGGAACCAAGCGAGTGCACACAGAGTGGAGAGCAGCAGCAAGTTGTCCATTCAGGCGGCGACTACTCCAGTGTCCAGTAGACGTCAGTGCGACACTTGGATGGTCTTCTACAGTAACAATAAGTGCATTAACTGTACTAGTGCTTTTTTTCTTTGTTAGTTTAGGGATAGGAATTTTAGGAATGTGTGTTTGTAGAACCCTGTGTGTCTTGTGTTATTTTGGGCTCATTCTCCCACTTTAAGGAGTTCTGTAACACGTGGTTTAAACTCCATCAACCTTGGTCCCCGTTAGTAAAGTGATTAAGTGTAGAGACCTTATATTGTAAAAATCCATGCTACATTTGTATATTACCAAGAGAGTGTACAATAAAATAATGACTAAGCCCAGATTTGTGTGGGACCAATAGTCAATTCATCCATTATGTTTATGTTTGGTGAAGAGTATCACTCAATCTCAACAATCCAGTAACGTAATCGTGTGTTCCCATAGTTAATAAGTGTAGAATAATCCGGAGTTGTTCAATAAAGCCCATTTGTTGTAAAGATTTAACCCCAGTGCACTTATTGTCCAACTTAGACTAAGAATACTTGACCCTTCCCCAATTATCATATATGATACATACGTTTCCTTCCATTATTCATAAGAAAGTAAGGACAGGTATTGTTAGTCTGTACTCTCAGGTACGTCTTACAGGCAGCCCTGCTGCTGCAATATGTTACCCAAAAATATTATCCCATACTCCGGGATATATTTATAAAAAATATTGGCCCTTGTGTGAATATGTTAATCTGTAAGTAATATTAACTCTGCTCTAGAATAGCTAATGCAAAGAATGTATATAAATATTATGCAATTTGTATTAGTAAATAAAGTACTGTAATATTACTTTTTTGTTGTAAATATATCTAGTTTAACCAAATATTCTTTTCCACAGGATAACAAGCCAGAGGAATGTTCAGTGTGTTTTAACGATTATGATGACAATCAGCTACGGCCTCGCAATCTGCCGTGTGGCCACACATTCTGCTCCCAGTGTATTGACAATGCTATCAAGAATGGTCAGCTGTCCTGCCCCAGCTGCCGTGCCCAGCACACTGCCACAGCTGCCACTCAGTTCCCAATTAGCTATGCTGTGGAGGCTTTAGTTAGGAAACTCAAAAATATCCAGCTAACAAATGAGGAAGTAGTGCCAGCAAAACCTTATGAAGGGCCCTCCAGAGGCATCAGTAAGAAGTTACGTTCCATGGTGCAGGAGCAGAAGAGCAGCATCAGCAGCCTCATTACTAGCTGTGAAGAGGTACTGTCCCAGCTGGGGGAGTATCGGGGGCAGCTAGGGGACTGGAAGACTCACCACCTCCAGCTCCAGGACAGACTCTATGCTCTGGTAGAGCAGAACAAGTCAGCAATGAAGCTCTTGGAACTGGAGGATACCAGTGTGATGGATATGACAACACATGGAGAGGAAGGGAAAACTCAGCTGCAGGCCATGTTGGGAAGCCTCGACACAGTCAACACCCCACAGGAGGTTGACACAACCATAGACACAGCTGATGAGTGCAGCATAAAGGTAGAAGATTGGCTCCAGAAGTGCCAAACACTCTTCCCAGATGTCAAGACTGTCCACACCTCAGTGAAGATACGCTGCTGAAGGTCACATTGTTCTCACCCAACTGAGTGTAGTATTGCCTCTATATAAACACTTTTGACATGGAGACACATCATGATGAAAGTTGACTTTATATATAGGAAACTTTCTGAGGGAAACCTCGTTGGTTCCCTGGAGCTATCCAGGCTGATATGGATATATTAGCTTTCTTGAATCAGTCAATGTGCATGGAGTTCTTACCTACCGGGGACCACGAGCCAGAACCTGGCCCCCTTAGAGTGGCATGAGGAGCAATGACCTATAGAAACCCCCGTGTGGATGGGAGCATTCTGTCATTGACCAGGTTGGGCACTCAGAAAGGTAGGCGCCCCAAAACAAAGCCCTATTCTGGTGAAAATATTGCCATTAAAAGCTGAACGAGTGGACAGACAAAAATTTTCGTGCTCCCCAAACAAAAATTAGCAAATGAGCATGACGTCATCACATTGCCACGCCACCATCTGCCCAACCCCCCTTCCCCAGGAGGGGGAAGGGGGAGTCCCAAACCCTCACGTCGGCAATCCACCCTTCAGTTCTTGGCTGATGTGATAATGGCGAGGTCTTGTGTCTCTGGCTCCTGAATTTGTCTCAGTTTCTGTGCCTTGTAGCATGGTCTGTCTCTACAGGTGGTGTGTTAGCCGGGAGTAATATTCTTCAGTACTTGGGCTGCATGCGCCCAGGGTCGCCTTCCCTAGGTGCTCTGTAAGTACAGTACTGCCCTTGGGGCTTGGGTCCACCTTCCACATATCACCTTGAGATCTACCTCCGCTGTGTCTTTTACTGCTCGGTACTTGGCTGCCCTTGGAGTCATCTGGGGTTTTTGTTTCCCTTGTTTGCCTCTGGGTAGGAGGTAGTTTTCGTCACTGGTAGCGTAGGGTACTGCACAGCTAGTTATCATCTATTATAGGGGCTGGCTCTGCTCCGCCTGGGTACGTTGTCCTCTTGCAGGGTTTTTCTTTTGTTTTTGTTTTCCTGTCTGGTGGGGTGGGTCTGCCTTTGGTTGGTTGCCCTATCTATATTTGGGATATATATATATATATATATATATATATATATATATATATATATATATATATATATATATTAAATATGACCGAAAAAGTAAGATTAATAATTCTAACACGAATTTTCTCGATCTTTCATACATTTCTTTTCACTGTTGGTGGTAATTCAAAAATCAATTCTCCAAAATTCATTTTTATTTCTAGTCTGACGCGACACTTGAGTGCGTTTCGTAAAACTTATTACATTTTCAAAGACTTTAGTTTACACATACACAACTGAATAGAACTTACACATCTCCGATTTGTTTATATCTACATTTGAGTGAGGTGGATGGGGTGAGGTGGTATTAATAGGGTATTAATTTCATCAACACAAGACAGAACACGAAACAATGGGTATTGAATGGAAGTGATTGTAGAAAGCCTATTGGTCCATATTTCTTGATGCCTCTATATTGGAGCGGAGTCTTGAGGTGGGTAGAATATAGTTGTGCATTAATTGGCTGTTGATTGCTGGTGTTGACTTTTCAATGTGTAGTGCCTCGCAAACGTCAAGCCGTCTGCTATCGCTGTATCTATCGATGATTTCTTTGTTGTTTACTAGGATTTCTCTGGCGATAGTTTGGTTGTGGGAAGAGATTATATGTTCCTTAATGGAGCCCTGTTGCTTATGCAACATATCTGGCAAAAATGAACCTCATACTCTCTGACCAAACTAAATTCCAAAGGGTAATGAAGGACACTACTGCCGAATTGAAAGCAAAGGTCAACAAACTGATTGAAACTGTGAACGCCAAGAAATCCAGACTCCACCTGCCAAAGATTATTGGGGAATATAAACCTGGATATGCGTATGGAAATGTCAAGACACACAAGCCTGGTAGCCCACTTCGGCCAATCATTAGCCAGATACCCACACCCACGTACAGACTGGCGAAGCGACTCAACGGCCTGCTGACTCCTTATGTCCCTTGCGCCTTCAGCCTGAAGTCTCCAAAGGAATTTGTTGACTTACTGCGGGGCACACGGGCCACAGGGTTAAGAGCCTCGTTGGACGTAGAATCACTGTTCACTAACGTACCTGTGGACGAGACAATCGGGATGATAGCCGACAGAGTGTATCGTGATCCAGCCTGTACTCCTCTTGACATACCAGAAAATATCCTAAGGAAACTACTCCAAGCTTGTACTAAAGAGGCACCCTTCTTGAGCCCGGATGGGCACATGTATAAGCAAGTAGATGGGGTCGCCATGGGTTCTCCCCTAGGTGTCCTGTTTGCAAACTTCTACATGGGTACCATCGAGCAAAAAGTCTTAGTCGACATGAACTTGAAACCGGCCATATACTGCAGGTATGTTGACGACATTTTTACACAAGTACCTGTTGTCAGACATCTGCAGGAGCTGAAGGAGGCGTTTGAGCAGAGTTCCGTGCTGCGTGCACGATACACTCTGTTGGCTATCATCCTGATTGTCTCGTCCACAGGTACGTTAGTGAACAGTGATTCTACGTCCAACGAGGCTCTTATCCCTGTGGCCCGTGTGCCCCGCAGTAAGTCAACAAATTCCTTTGGAGACTTCAGGCTGAAGGCGCAAGGGACATAAGGAGTCAGCAGGCCGTTGAGTCGCTTCGCCAGTCTGTACGTGGGTGTGGGTATCTGGCTAATGATTGGCCGAAGTGGGCTACCAGGCTTGTGTGTCTTGACATTTCCATACGCATATCCAGGTTTATATTCCCCAATAATCTTTGGCAGGTGGAGTCCAGATTTCTTGGCGTTCACAGTTTCCATCAGTTTGTTGACCTTTGCTTTCAATTCGGCAGTAGTGTCCTTCATTACCCTTTGGAATTTAGTTTGGTCAGAGAGTATGAGGTTCATTTTTGCCAGATATGTTGCATAAGCAACAGGGCTCCATTAAGGAACATATAATCTCTTCCCACAACCAAACTATCGCCAGAGAAATCCTAGTAAACAACACAGAAATCATCGATAGATACAGCGATAGCAGGCGGCTTGACGTTTGCGAGGCACTACACATTAAAAAGTCAACACCAGCGATCAACAGCCAATTAATGCACAACTATTTTCTACCCACCTCAAGACTCCGCTCCAATATAGAAGCATCAAGAAATATGGACCAATAGGCTTTCTACAATCACTTCCATTCAATACCCATTGTTTTGTGTTCTGTCTTGTGTTGATGATATTAATACCCTATTAATACCACCTCACTCAAATGTAGATATAAACAAATCGGAGATATGTAAGTTCTATTCAGTTGTGTATGTGTAAACTAAAGTCTTTGAAAATGTAATAAGTTTTACGAAACGCGCTCAAGTGTCGCGTCAGACTAGAAATAAAAATGAATTTTGGAGAATTGATTTTTGAATTACCACCAACAGTGAAAAGCAATGTACGAAAGATAGAGAAAATTCGTGTTAGAATTATTAATCTTACTTTTTCGGTCATATTTAATAATATATATATATATATATATATATATATATATATATATATATATATATATATATATATATATATATATATATATATATATATATATATATATGTCGTACCTAGTAGCCAGAACGCACTTCTCAGCCTACTATGCAAGGCCCGATTTGCCTAATAGGCCAAGTTTTCATGAATTGTTTTTCGACTACCTAACCTAACTTTTTCGGCTACCTAACCTAACCTAACTTTTTTGGCTACCTAACCTAACCTATAAAGATAGGTTAGGTTAGGTTAGGTAGGGTTGGTTAGGTTCGGTCATATATCTACGTTAATTTTAACTCCAATAACAAAAAAATGACCTCATACATAATGAAATGGGTAGCTTTATCATTTCGTAAGAGAAAAATTAGAGAAAATTTTCCAGTTCACCCATGCTACTAATCATGATATGAGGGTGCAGACAGCAACTGCATTGCATGCTAGGTTTAGGTTGCTGCAATGCGATAGGTTAGTTGCTTCCCCGGATGCCCTGAGAGTGGCCCGTTTTGGTTTTAGTGACCCGGACTTGTGGGTGAGAGTCACTTCGACTTTGGTTCCGTCCGCCCCTCCTTGTCCTTCCCAGTTTTCACCTATAACAGTGGCTGGCTATTTTTCCTCTGGGTACGATGTCCTCTTGCAAGGTTTTTCTTTTGTTTTTCTTTTTGCCTGGTGGGGGTGGGGGTTTGCCTTGGTGTGCCTCCTCCTTTATATTAAGTTTTTTTTTTGTTTGGTGTTACCCCCTGCTTTGCCCTCGTTAGTGGACACGTCCCGGGGGCTCAGCATTAGCAGTGCTGACTGGTAGCTTCGGCGCTGGTTAGCAGCACCCTGCCTGGGATTACCCTTAGCAGACCCAGTTTAGGGGCCCTGGGAAACCCCGCTGGGGCACTCGGGGTCCAATGGATGAGACCCCTGAGTCCGCACGCACTTTGTGAGAGTTTGAGGTTTATTCTGTCCCCTTGTCTCAGGGCGACGCTCATTATTTTTGCCTCCATCGTGTTGCCTGTTGGGTCGGTGACACATTTGACCCTGAGTCCTGTGAGCTTTGTTGCTTGTTTGTGACTCAGTTCACCCAATCTGATGATGACATTATTCGGGTGCAAGTGGCTCGTGCACTACAGGATATATCTTGAGGTTATCTTGAGAGGATTTCAGGGCTTTTTAGTGTCCCCGCGGCCCGGTCCTCGACCAGGCCTCCAACCCCCAGGAAGCAGCCTGTGACAGCTGACTAACACCCAGGTACCTATTTTACTGCTAGGTAACAGGAGCATAGGGTGAAAGAAACTTTGCCCATTGTTTCTCGCCGGCGCCTGGGATCGAACCCAGGACCACAGGATCACAAGCCCAGCGTGCTGTCTGCTCGGCCGACCGGCTCCCAAATAGGTTAGGTTAAGGTTGTTGCAAGGCGCTAGGTTGGTTGCTTCCTCGGATACCCCGAGGCTGTCCCATTTTGCTTATAGGAACCCGGACTTGGGGGTGTTGGTCACGTTGGCCTTGGATCAGTCCACGCCCCCTCGTTCTTCCCCTGCTGTGGTTCATTTGCCCCCCCCCCCTCATGCTTCTGGTTCCTAAGCGTCTGGGGGCTTCGGGGTTGTGGCAGGGTTTAGAGGTTTCTGAGACTCGGGCTGTTTCGTGGGTTGCCCCTTCTTGGGTGGTTACGGAGGCATTCGAGTCTGTTCCTCCAGCCATAGCTCCGGGATCTGACCAGTGGGCTCGCTCTCTTCCTGCTATTTCAGCCTCCCCAAGTTTTTCTTGTGAGGCCGATGCTTTGGAGGACGACTCGCCCCAAGGGCCTGACGTGGAGGAGGTTCCTGGGGGTTGGGGAGGAGCTGATTTGGGGGCTTTGGGTCCTGTTGGACCTCGCCTGGGTTTTATGACCCGCCAAGCAGAGCTTACTGTTACAAAAAGTGGTGTTTTCCTTCCCCTCCCCCCTCTGCATACGAGTTGGATTAGGGTTCAGCTTCTCCCTGGGTTTGGTTCCGTGTCCCTGCGGATCCTTCGATTCTGTCCTTTCGGAGGTTTTTGGCTTCCCGCATCTCGCCTACTGAGGTGCGGGCAGCCATTTCGGCTTACTTCCTGCGCGACCCAGAATATGCCTCTATAAAGGATCTGTCTTCCTTCAGGACTGGTTCTTCATCTCCATACTAAGCTCGTTATGAGGTTCCGGGTTCGTCTTGGCTTGTGGACTGCCCTTTGTTCTCGCTGGATGCTTGGGACTCCTGTCGTGCCCGCAGGCTTGAGTGGCACGAGGCATTGACTGTGGTCCAGGTTTACCTGAGGGGGCAATTTTGAGCATCTTAATGAGTGCCTTTTCGCTCCTGCCCTTCTGCAATGTTGGTGTGGTTCAGCTTCATTTGCCAGTTCCTTCCATGTCGGCTGCGCTTGTGGCTGAGGACTTGCACGCATGTGGCTTGTTGGCTTTGGTCCTTCATTTCTTTTCCCCCTCCTGGAGCTGTCTTCGGATTGGCTTTGCGGAGGATGTAGAGGCACTTGGGGCCATTCCTGGGTCAGGTGCCTTGGTCTCGGTTGCTCATGCGTCGTCTGCACTTTTGAAGCTGTTTGCACCAATCCTGCGGGATGTGCTGTCGCGGTTTTTCACATTTCGCCTGTCAACAGGTGGTGCTCGCTTCCTCCTTGGAATCCGCTTGGGCCCTGGCTCTTAGATTGATTTCCACCCTTGTGTCCTTTGCTGTTTGCGGCCTCTGCAGTCGAGCAGTATAGGCTGGTGGCTTCTTCCAGTTGCTGCCCGATGTCTGATTTGTTGGTTCTCCAGGGTTCTCATATTGGTTCTTCCCGGAGGGGTCATGCCAGGGCTTGCGGTTCCGCTCGTTGGGGTGGGCCACAGTTGCCGGTTTCGGAGCTGGTGCCGCCTTCGGTCCCAGCTGCACTTGGTCGGCGTGGTGCTCGCTCAGCAGGTAGGTCAGGTTCTCGTAAGGGGCATCAGCCCTTTCGCGGTTCACCCCATTGATGGGGCAATGGGGGAGAGGCTTGCTCTGTTTGCTCATGCCTGGTCTCACGATTCGTAGGATTTTCGGGTTGTTTCTCGCGGCCTGTGGTAGCGTTCGGTGGCCCCTCCTCCTTCGGGGGATTGGGGCTGGCAGGGGCAGGCCTCTTCTCCTGCACTCTGTCAGGTTGTTTTGGAGTGGGTGCACTTGGTCGTGGTCGAAACGATCACGTCTCTCAGATGGGTTTCCCGACTGTTTCCAGTTCAGAAACTGGACTGTGTGAAACTGTGATCCATTCTGGACTTGTACCTTCTCAATCCCTGGGTTTCTTGTCCCTCGTTTCAGATGACCACTCTGTCCCAGGTCCGGCTTCTGTTGGAGTCAGGCGCTTGGATGGTGTCACTGGACCTCAATGATGCGTATTTGCACATCCCAATTTATCTGGGGTTCTGGGACTGGCTCGGTTTTGTTGTGGGGTGCCAGAGTTATCGCTTTTGTTGTCTAACGTTCGGGTTGACCTGGCACCTCGTGTGTTCACATGCCTTACCTGGGTCATGGTGGCCCGTCTGCATCTGTTAGGTGTTCGAGTTCTGGCCTACCTTGATGACTGGCTGGTTTGGGTTCCATGTCAGTCCGTGTGTCAGCTCGCCAGGGATTTATTTCTTTCCGAGCTCGCCTGGTCCTGGTTCCAGGTGAACTGGAGGAAGTCCCATCTGGTTCCCTCTCAGGTTTGGTCTTGGCTGGGTCTTGTGTGGGACGCTCTGACTGCTTCCTTCTCTTCCTCCGGCAGATCTGCTCCGTCTGCGTTCCAGCCTTTGTCTGTTCCTGAGGGGCTCTCGGGTCACACGGCGGTTGCTCGAGGGTTTGTGCGGGGAAGCCTGAACTTTGCCGTGATAGTCTACCCACCAGGTTGGGTTTGGCTTCGTCGGCTCTTCTGGTTCCTTCGGGGGCGTCTCTTCTGCCTTTCTTGCGACCACTGAGTTCTGCCTCCTGAGGCTTTGCATTGGTTGCTGTGTTGCCAGCTTCCTCTAAGGGTTTTTCGGGGTACAGTGCCTTGGCTTTTCCCGAGCCCTCACTCAATGTGATCACAGACACATCATCTCCTGGCTGGGGCTTTGTGACCTGTGCTCACCAAGCTGGCCAAGAATGATGGGGTCTGTCCTTCTGTCGGGCTCACAGCATGGTGCGGGAGTTCGCGGCTGTGTGGATGTCGCTTCGGGTCGCTTGTGGGTCGACGATCCGACTCCATTTGGACTGTTTCCCAGTGGTTCATTGCCTGAACCACGAGAATTCGATGCGGTCCTTGGCTCTTTGGGGCTGGTCACTTTGGGTGACTCGTCTGCTGAGTTCTCAGGGTTTGGCTCTCCTGGCAGTTCACGTTTGGGGAGTCCAATGTCCTGGCGGACGGCCTGTCCCGCTTCTTTCCCCTTTCAATGGAGTGGACAGTCGACACAGAGTCGTTCAGTTGGCTCTGCCTCCGGTGGTGGACCTCTTCGCGTTGGCGTGGCGCCCTTCCTCGACTGCAAGCCGTCGGCATTGATGCTTTTCAGCAGGACTGGGCAAGGTGGGGTTACCTGAACCTCTCCCCCCCTGTTCATCTGTTGCTCCAGGTCCTGGCTCGCTGGGAATCTTACCAGGGTTGAGTTGTCCTTCTGACTCCTTGGTGGCCTGCCCAGCCTTGGTTTCAGGTGCTGCTTGCTCAGTGTTCGAACCCGAGGGTCTTCCTGCAGCTCTGACTCTTTCACCAGATTGATCCAACCCGTTATAAAGTTAGTGCGTTCTTCTCGAGTCTTCGCTTCTGGATTTTCTGACTTAAGTCTATCACAACTTGTATGATGTGCAGGTGGGTTTGTTGTTGGTCTCCCACCTGCGTGCTTCGACTAGGCGGCAGTATGTAGTTTCCTGGCGGTCATTTCGGTTTTTCCTCTCACTGCGTAGGTGTACTTCGGTCTCTGATAGGGTTGTTTTGTCCATCCTTTCATGGTTGTTTCTAGGATTGCCATCTTGTGCCAAATACTGTCGCCTCATATTGTGCGGCAGTGACGGAGTCGCTCCAACTTGCGTTCGGTATTGATGTTACGCCTGCTCCGTTCCGCAAGCTGTCTCGTACGTTGTTTCACCACCGGACTGCTCATGCGCCACCTGAGCTGTCCTGGTCTTTGGACCGGGTGCTCTCTTTTCTCTCTTCTCAGTTTGTTGTGGCCCCTTCAGTTCAGGACTGTTTTTCTAAGGCTCTTATCCTGTAGGCATTGGCCTCTGGGAGGTCGGGTTGGGGAGCTTCATGCTCTCCTCCAGCACAGGGGTTTCTGCTCTTTTGGTCCTGGTAGTAGGTTTGTTCTGTTGCAGCCGTCTCTTTTTCTGGCGAAGAATGAGTCTGCTGCTTTCCGCAGGGGTCCTTGGGTTGATATGCTTGGATGGTCAGGCCGGGGCTGCATCATGTGTTGTGTCCGGTTGCGGCTCTCTATTATTATTTGCGTGCCAAGCCTGTGGTGACTGGGGATGTGCTTAGGGTTGACCCAGTTTCCCTTCTTTCCTGTTTCCGGGTTCGGGTCTCCCAGGTCATCAGCAGGGTTAAGTCTAGCCAGCTTGCAGTCTATCCTCGTGCCCACGACATTCGTAAGTTTGCTGCACTGGCTGCCGTCTTTGGTAACATGTCTTGGGTTGATATTCGGACATAAGGTTGTTTGTGGTCGGACAGGGTTCTGGCTGCTCGCTACCTGGTCAAAGTCCCTGGATCTAGTAGGGCCTGTACTGCATTGGGTTGGCGGTTGTAGCCAGTTGTCTCAAGTTTCGAATTGAGGAGTGAGGACTGACCGCCGCCCGGGTAAGTCCCTGTTTTTCCTTGTCTATGGGTATTTTTTTTTTTGAGATATATACAAGAGTTGTTACATTCTTGTACATTCTTGTAGTTAGCTCTAGGGAGCCGACAGGGCGCCCCACAGAAAACCAGCGTTGAATGTAATGAATCGCTGCATTACATCGCGAATGTAATGAATACTGGAGTGAACGATATGGAGGAAAATGCAGAATAGAACCAGTGAAGAACATAGGTGCCATAGGCACAATCAGAGAACACTATAAACATCAGAGGTCCACGGTTGTTCAATGTCCTACCACCGAGCATCAGAAATATTGCCGGAACAACCGTGGACATCTTCAAGAGAAAACTAGATTGTTTTCTTCAAGGAGTGCCGGACCAACCGGGCTGTGATGGGTATGTGGGCCTGCGGGCCGCTCTAAGCAACAGCCTGGTGGACCAAACTCTCACAAGTCAAGCCCGGCCTCGGGCCGGGCTTGGGGAGTAGAAGAACTCCCAGAATGCCATCAAGCACGTATTGCCATTTTCTGGGCGAGTCCCAGAGGCTCCCCGGCATCCCTCCCTCCCTCCAGTCGGCGGTATTTTTCGCGAGTTTTGACATCCAACCTAGGAAGTGCAGGTTGAATCGCCGGCGTGAGAGTCTGGGGCTCTCCCTTCCCCCTCCTGGAGAGCGTTACATAGACAGTGGCGCAGCAATGTGATGTCATGCTCGTTTGCTAATTTTCGTTTGGGGAGTTCTGTCCACTCGTTCAGCTTTTGGTAGCAATATTTTCACCAGAATAAGGTATTGTTTTAGGGCGCCTACCTTTCTAGGTGCCAGACCCGGTTGATGGCAGACAGAGAAATGCTCCCAACCACACGGGGGTTTCTATAGGCCATTGCTCCTCACGCCTGTCTGAGGGGGGGCCAGGTTCTGGCTCGTGGTCCCTGGTAGGCAAGCACTCTATGCACATTGATGCCAGAAAGCTAATATATCCATATCAGCCTGGATATCTGCGGGGAGCTTCCATGACTCACCCAGAAAATGACGTTTCATTACATTCAACCCTGGGTTTTTGCTCTAATACCTGAAACATCGTTATTAATAAAGTCAACTGTCATCTTGGTTTCTCTACACTGTGGTCAGTGTTCACTACACCCATGTCAACTGTCATCTTAGTGACAGACTGACTACAGGTATAGGTGTAGTTTCAGTTTCCTGATGCCTTATCCAGTTACTTTACACAGAGCCTGATGCTTCATTATAGTCCAGTTACTTTACTCAGTGCCTGATGCTTCATTATAGTCCAGTTACTTTACTCAGAGCCTGATGCTTCATTATAGTCCAGTTACTTTACTCAGAGCCTGATGCTTCATTATAGTCCAGTTACTTTACTCAGAGCCTGATGCTTCATTATAGTCCAGTTACTTTACTCAGAGCCTGATGCTTCATTATAGTCCAGTTACTTTACTCAGAGCCTGATGTTCTGGAGATGACAGAGACAGGTGCCACAGCTGACCCCGTACACCTGGGAGACTCAGCCTCCACCATTAATGTTTGTGTTGGTAATGACAGGTGCAGGAGACCATCAGGGAAGCCCTGGAGATGACGACCATGGAGACAGGTGCCACAGCTGATCCTGTACACCTGGGAGACTCAGCCTCCACCATTAATGTTTGTGTTGGTAATGACAGGTGCAGGAGACCATCAGGGAGGCCCTGGAGATGACGACCACGGAGACAGGTGCCACAGCTGACCCCGTACACCTGGGAGACTCAGCCTCCACCATTAATGTTTGTGTTGGTAATGACAGGTGCAGGAGACCATCAGGGAGGCCCTGGAGATGATGACCACAGAGACAGGTGTCACAGCTGACCCCATACACCTGGGAGACTCAGCCTCCAGCATCATGAATAAAGTTCAGGAAATCACTGGACAGATCCCCCAGAAGCAATTAACAGTAAGTTTTTTCTCATATCACAAGATATTGAGTTGCGTTTTGAGGAGAGGAAGCTGTTCTTAGGTTTATCAAGGTTCCCCAAGGTCAACTACTGACTTAATATACAATACTCAATAGTTGCCTTACTCCTGAGATAAATATTACTGGTAGGTGAACAGAGAAATCTGGTGAAAGGAAACATGGGAACCATTTCTGTCCTGAGCAATGGTTCAACCTGTGATTCTCTATTGAACCCTGGATTCTGGCCCCCTCAGAGAGGCACAGACACTCCACCAACCTACCGGGAAAGCATCCAAGAAAACAGCGACCAAAAGAGAACACTATGTAAGAACACTACACTAAGAGGTACGGAGAGACTGAAGCCTTGAAACTACCAACAAATTCCCAAACAATGCCAGCACCAACCCCCTGCCAGTAGAGGGGTGGCTGGAGCTACAGGTCCAGCACCAACCCCCCTGCCAGTAGAGGGGGGCTGGAGCTAAAGGTCCAACACCAACCCCCTGCCAGTAGAGAAGGGGTGGAGCTACTGGTCCAGCACCAACCCCCTGCCAGTTGAGAAGGGGTGGAGCTACTGGTCCAGCACCAACCCCCTTCCAGTAGAGGGGGCTGCAGCTACAGGTACAGCACCAAATCCCTGCCAGTAGAGGGGCACTGGAGCTACAGGTCCAGCACTAACCACATCCCAGTAGAGGAGAGCTAGAGCTACAAATCCAGCACTAACCCCCTGGCAGTAGAGGGAGGCTGGAGCTACAAGTCCAACACCTACCCAATGCCAGTAGAGGGGGGCTGGAGCTACAGGTCCAGCACTAACCCCCTGCCAGTAGAGGGGGGCTGGAGCTACTGGTCCAGCACCAACCCCCTGCCAGTAGAGGGGGGCTGGAGCTACTGGTCCAGCACCAACCCCCTGCCAGTAGAGGGGCTGGAGCTATAGGTCCAGCACCAACCCCCCCTGCCAGTAGAGGGGGGTTACCTGGTTGATGGGGTTCTGGGAGTTCTTCTACTCCCCAAGCCCGGCCCGAGGCCAGGCTTGACTTGTGAGAGTTTGGTCCACCAGGCTGTTGCTTGGAGCGGCCCGCAGGCCCACATACCCACCACAGCCCGGTTGGTCCGGCACTCCTTGGAGGAATAAATCTAGTTTCCTCTTGAAAATGTCCACGGTTGTTCCGGCAATATTTCTTATGCTTGCTGGGAGGACGTTGAACAACCGCGCACATCTGATGTTTATACAGTGTTCTCTGATTGTGCCTATGGCACCTCTGCTCTTCACTGGTTCTATTCTACATTTTCTTCCATATCGTTTACTCCAGTACGTTGTTATTTTACTGTGTAGATTTGGTACTTGGCCCTCCAGTATCTTCCAGGTGTATATTATTTGATATCTCTCTCGTCTTCTTTCTAGTGAGTACATTTGGAGGGCTTTGAGACGATCCCAATAATTTAGGTGCTTTATTGCATCTATGAGTGCCGTATATGTTCTCTGTATTCCCTCTATTTCAGCAATCTCTCCTGCTCTGAAGGGGGAAGTGAGTACTGAGGAGTACTCAAGACGGGACAACACAAGTGACTTGAAGAGTACAACCATTGTGATGGGATCCCTGGAATTGAAAGTTCTCGTAATCCATCCTATCATTTTTCTGGCTGTCGCAATATTTGCTTGGTTATGCTCCTTAAACGTTAGGTCGTCAGACATTATTATTCCCAAATCCTTTACATGCTGTTTTCCTACTATGGGTACATTTGATTGTGTTTTGTACTCTGTATTATGTTTAAGGTCCTCATTTTTACCGTACCTGAGTACCTGGAATTTATCACTGTTAAATATCATGTTATTTTCTGATGCCCAGTCGAAAACTTTATTAATATCAGCTTGAAGTTTTTCAATCTCCTCAGCCGAGATAATTTTCATACTGATTTTTGTGTCATCTGCAAAGGATGATACGAAGCTGTGACTTGTATTTTTGTCTATATCTGATATGAGAATAAGGAAAAGCAGCGGTGCAAGGACTGTACCCTGAGGTACAGAGCTTTTCACTGCACTTGGACTAGATTTTATATGGTTGACCGTTACTTGCTGAGTCCTGTTTGACAGAAAAATGAGTATCCAGCGTCCTACTTTACCAGTTATTCCCATTTACTTCATTTTGTGTGCTATCACGCCATGGTCACATTTATCGAAAGCCTTTGCGAATTCCGTGTATATCACATCAGCATTCTGTTTTCCTTCTAATGCCTCAGTGAATTTGTCGTAGTGCTTAAGTAGCTGTGAGAGGCACGATCTTCCCGCTCGAAATCCATGTTGGCCTGGGTTGTGAAGGTCATTGGTCTCCATGAAATTGGTGACCTGACTCCTAATCACTCTCTCAAATACTTTTATGATGTGCGATGTTAGTGCAACTGGTCTATAATTTTTTGCCAATGCTTTGCTCCCTCCGTTGTGTAGAGGGGCTATGTCTGCTACTTTAAGTGCATCTGATATCTCCCCCATGTCCAAGCTCTTCCTCCACACTATACTGAGTGCCTGTGCTACCGGCACTTTGCATTTCTTTATAAATATTGAATTCCATGAGTCTGGACCTGGGGCCGAGTGTATGGGCATGTTTTCAATTTCTTTTTCAAAATTTAGTGCGCTCGTGTTTATATCAGTTATATTTACAGGGGTTTGAATATCCCGCATAAAGAAATTGTCTGGATCTTCCACCTTCATGTTGTTTATTGGAGTGCTAAACATGTCCTCATACTGTTTTTTTAGGATTTCACTAATTTCTTTGTCATCCTCCGTGTATGAACCTTCACTTGTACGAATAGGTCCAATACTGGCAGTGGTTTTTGCTTTTGATTTCGCATATGAGAAGAAATATTTTGGATTTTTCTTTATTTCCTGAATTGCTTTCTGTTCTAACTGCCTTTCTTCAGTTTCATATGAGTGTTTCAATTTCTGCTTAATTTCTTCAATCTCCCTATTTAAATTATTCCTTCTTTGACGGGAAATTCGTGTCTGCATAAGCAGTTCCGTTATTTTTTTCCTGCGTTTATAGTGTCGTCTGCGTTCTCTTTCTACGTTAGATCTCTTTCTGGCTATCCTCAAAGGAACATGTTTCAGACAGATTTGATACGCTTCTGAAATCAGTTTTTCTATTCCTTCTGTAGGACTTGTATTACTTAGAACAGTTCCCCATGGAATGTTTGTAAGTTCCCTGTTTATTATCTCCCAGTCTATCCTTTTATTATTAAAATTGAATATACTGAATAGCCCCTCTCGCTTTATCAACGTTTTAGGTCTATTCTGAGTATTGATGGTCGTTTGCATTTCAATGAGTTTGTGATCTGAGTATGTGGTATCTGATATCGTAATGTCTCTGATAATGTCTTCATTGTTCATAAAGACCAGATCTAGAATATTTTCATTTCTCGTTGGCTCCGATATCTGCTGATTGAGTGAAAATTTGTCACAGAATCTAAGTAGTTCTCTAATCTGTGGTTGGTTAGGTCCTGATAGATTTCCTGGTAGGTACCCTGGGGGCTGGAGCTACTGGTCCAGCACCAACCCCCCTGCCAGTAGAAGGGTGGCTGGAGCTACAGGTCAAGGACTAACCCCCTGCCAGTAGAGGGGCTGGAGCTACAGGTCCAGCACCAACCCCCTGCCAGTAGAGAAGGGGTGGAGCTACTGGTCCAGCACCAACCCCCTGCCAGTAGAGGGGGGGGGGGGGTTGGAGCCACTGGTCCAGCACCAACCCCCCCCCTGCCAGTAGAGGGGATGGAACTACAGGTCCAGCACCAACCCCCTGCCAGTAGAGGGGCGGGGGCTGGAACAACAGGTCCAGCACTAAACCCCTGTCAGTAGGGGGGGGCTGGAGCTACAGGTCCAGCACCAACCCCCTGCCAGTAGAGGGGGGCTGAGCTATAGGTCCAGCAACAACCCCTTCCCTGCCAGTAGAGGAGGGCTGGATCTACAGGTCCAGCACCAACCCCCTGCGAGTAGATGTGGGCCAACCCGTTCTCACACAAGACAGCACATATATGACTAATGCTTAAAGTCAATATGTTGAATGTGATTTAGTACATATGTGATATATTCCCAGTTACCTTTTTTACTAAGGACTAAACTCTTCCTCACATACCAATTTACGTCTCACAGTACCCGTCCATCGCCGTAGACAGCAGAATAGTCGTGATTGGTTCAATTATAATGAAAATTGTAGTTTTCAGGTCCCACATGGGTTGTGAAATTTTCCTACTATTGTCCATGCTCTTAGAATATTACGGATCAGCTACATCCTATTGAAGGCTCTTAGTTTTGTTTTGAGAAATATTAGTTGTTCTTAGTCAATTATAATAAGCACTATAAATTATTACATAGAATAACTGTCCTTCACCAATCAATATTATATACCATAGTTTGTGCTTTAAAAATCTTTAAAGAATGTTTTGTCGGTACGCTAACAGAAAACGATGTTATGTTGGAATGTTTATGGGGTAAACTACTGCAAACAGGATGGTATGGTATCTACTATACCAAATATAGGATTGGTATAGGGTCCACTACCACCTGTTAGGTGGGTAAGGGGTCCAATACCACCCGCAGGATGGGTATGGGGGTCACATCCACTCACAGGATGGGTATGGGGATCACTTCCACAGGAAGGGTATGGGGTCCAATACCATCCACTGGATGTATATGGCGTCCACTACCACCGACAGGATGGGTATGGGGCTCACAACCACCCACAGGATGGGTATGGGGTCCAATACCACCCACAGGATGAGTATGGCATCCACTATCACCCACAGGATGGGTATGGCGATTACTTCCACCCACAGAATAAAAATGGGGTCCAATACCACCCACAGGATGAGTATGGCGTCCACTATCACCCACAGGATGGGTATGGGGCTCCAACCACCCACAGAATGAGTATGTGGTCCAATATCACCCACTGGATGTGTATGGCGCCCATTGCCGCCTACAGGATGAGTATAGGGTCCAGTATCGCCCACAGGATTAGTATATAGGGTCCACTGCCGTCCACAGGGTCGGTAGGGGGTCAACTGCCACCCACAGGGTCGATAGGGGGTTCACTACCGCCCACATGGTCGGTATGGGGTCCACTGCCACCCACAGGGTCGATATGGTGTCCACTGCCACCCACAGGGTCGGTATGGGGTCCACTACCGCCCACAGGGTTGGTAGGGGGGTCCACTGCTGCCCACAGAGTCGGTAGGGGGTTCACTACCGCCCACATGGTCAGTATGGGGTCCACTGCCACCCACAGGGTCGGTATGGTGTCCACTGTCACCCACAGGGTCGGTATGGGGTCCACTACCGCCCACAGGGTTGGTAGGGGGGTCCACTGCTGCCCACAGAGTCGGTAGGGGGTTCACTACCGCCCACATGGTTGGTATGGTGTCCACTGCCACCCACAGGGTCGGTATGGTGTCCACTGCCACCCATAGGGTCGGTATGGGGTCCACTACCGCCCACAGGGTTGGTAGGGGGGGTCCACTGCCGCCCACAGGGTCGGTAGGGGGGTCCACTGCCGCCCACAGGATTGGTAGGGGGTCCACTACCGTCCAGTGGGTCGGTATGGGGTCCACAGGGTCGGTAGGGGGTCCACTACCACCCATAGGGTTGGTAGGGCGTCCACTACCGTCCACAGGGTCGGTAGGGGTCCATTACCGCCCACAGGGTTGGTAGGGGGTCCACTGCCGCCCACTCTGTCGGCAGGGGGTCCACTACCGCCCACAGGGTCGCCATGAAGTCAACTACCGCCCATAGTGTTTTGAATAGTGTTCACTACCGCCCATAGTGTTATTATGGGGTCCACTACCCCTCATAGTGTCAGTGTGGGGGTCAATTATTACCCACAGGGTGTGTCTGGGGTCTATTTTTTTTTTGTATAGCAGAGGTCTCCGTGGTGTAGTGGTAAAGACACTCGCCTGGCGTTCCGCGAGCGCTATGTCATGGGTTCGTATCCTGGCCGGGGAGGATTTACTGGGCGCAATTCCTTAACTGTAGCCTCTGTTTAACGCAACAGTAAAATGTGTACTTGGATGAAAAAACAATTCTTCGCGGCAGGGGGATCGTATTCCAGGGACCTGCCCGAAACGCTACGCGTACTAGTGGCTGTACTAGCCACTAGTACGCGTACAAAAAAAAAAAAAAAAAAAAAGTACCACTAGTACAAAAAAAAGGTGGCAATACTGCTTTTCCAATCTCATTTGTTGTTCAATGTAAAATATTTGTTGCTCGACTTGCAACAATTTACAGTGTGTCCTCACTTGAACGAACTATATGGGGCGAAGCCGATTCGTTCCAGTGCGGAATTCGTTCCATCCGTCCGGCCCCAACAACCTTATTTTTTTTTTTTAAACATATGCCAGGACACATTAGTTTGTTTCTTTCTTGTGTGGTGCTTCATTATAATATCTTTCATGCTCTTTTGGTGTCAATAATAATCTGAGATGCGAGAATCACCATTCCCCACCCCACCCACACCATCCTCCACACCACCCACACCATCCTCCACACCTGTGGGGAAATTCCAGGCAGCTAATCTCTCTTTTTCAAATTGATTTAATAAAATAAAGTTATGTCTTATTTATTTTCTTAGTAAGTAAGTATTAATTAAGTGGACTGTATGTACTGGTAAACTGCCTGAAATCTTCTTACACACTATTGGGAGGGACAATTGGTAGCCTAAACCACTATGTTATGGCTCCTTCTTAAACTACCAATTGTTTACCTTTAAATCTGTTATTTTAGTTATTTCATTATAAGTAATTAATTATAACTACTGCTACTGCTATAATGTCTTAGCTGAGCCAGTAGAATGGGCCTAGTAAGGCGTGTAGGTGTAGCCTCAAGATGGGTGTGGCCCTGCCTCTTTGTGCCACGTAATGGCGGCTGGTGGGAAGGACAAGGCTTGGCAAACAAGTAGTTAATTATGTGTATGAACCAACTGTCTGCACAGATTCTTGAAGCTCCTCTCACAATTTACCTGTATGGGATGCAAGGAATTAATCAAAGTTCCCTAAACATATCAATTACAGGTATGACATGAACTGTGAGGGCTGTAATGGGGTACACGTACGGTGTTTTTGGGGATGTCCTACGACATAACCATCTACATATTTATATTAAACAGTGCACTTGAATAATAAACAATACTTGGTAGACGGATACAGTCGTTGTTGTGATGTTGTTAGGCTGTGTGGCTGGTGTTGACACGTAAATGGGGTGTCTAGCTGATTACACCAGTTAAGACAGCGTGGTATGCTCATCCCATGTTTTGTTGTGTTGTGTGTGTGTCAGTTTCCCGACATAATTCCCAGGGGGCAGAACACGGGTCGAAGTCCCGGTAAGGACTGCGATCACTTTATTCTTCTCCCTCAGAATTATAGTGCTGCTTTAATTTGAGTTTACATTGTTGTGCAGCAGTCCGTTGGGGACGTATGTCCCGTACTGGCGTATCGGGTGCTGGAAGTCGTTGTACGTCTTCTTTCCTGGCCAGTTCTAAAGGCACTAATTTCTCTAAAGTTTTGAGAGTAGTGTTGCCTTTGCATTTTACTTTCACTATTCTCAAGATGCCCTGGCTGTCTGGATGAACAGAGACTATTTCTCCTATAGGCCACTCCGAGCGTGGTCCATCACTATCCACCAGAACTATGTCACCAGGGTTCAAGTTAATTCTGTTATAGGGATTGTTTGCCCCGTAATGATACTCCCTCAGAGCTGTTAGGTATTCACGAGTCCATACGTCATTCCACCGACTTATCACCCCTGAAAGATGTTTGAAACGTTGAACTAAATCACTCTCTTTGACATATGAAGGATCCTCTGGTTCCTCATTCGTAAGGGACACAAGTGTTTTGAGAGGTCTCCCATACATCAAATGAGCTGGACTTAATGGTTCACGCTGCAAAACATCATCAGAAAGGTAGGTAAGTGGTCGGTTGTTAACTCGTGCTTCTATTTCCATGATTACTGTTTGAAGCTCCTGAAGGTCAATCTTTTGGCGGTGTAGGGTTTTCCGTAAAGACCGTTTCACCGTACCAACCATCCGTTCATAGAAGCCTCCATGCCATGGTGCTCTGGGAGGTATGAATTTCCAATAGCACTGCCGTTGAGTTAGGGCTGTGCGTACCTTTGGGTGTGTCCAGATTTTCCTCAGGCATGCTTCTCCTGCCACCAAGTTGGACCCATTGTCTGAAATTAACTTGGGACAAGATCTACATGAAGCAAACCTGCGGAAAGCCTGTAAGAATGCTTCGGGCACTCATATTGGGAGTCACTTCTAGATGGACTGCCCTTGTTGTGGCACAAGTAAAAAGACAGATATAGGCCTTTACTGGTTTCTTGTCTTTAGTGCCTGTCAGTGTTAGTGCTCCTGTGAAATCTACTCCTGTTGTCTCAAAAGGATGAATATGTACGACTCGTTCCTTCGGAAGTGGAGGAGGGCCAGGATATGGACACACTCTGGCATCGTATCTCCGGCATACAACACAGGATTTGATTATGGATTTTACTGTCTGTCTACCTTGGGGTAGCCAGTACTGTTGTCTTAATTCTGTGAGAGTATCTAATACCCCACCATGCAGAGTGCAGTATTTGTGTATATGTAACACAATTAGTTTGCTTACTATGTGGTGACGAGGGAGCAATATTGGATTTTTTGCCTCCAGATCTATGTCAGCATGTTGTAAGCGTCCTCCGCATCTTATCAAGTTATAATTGTCAGTGTCTAACCAGAGACCCAGATCATGTTGTAGCTTCTTAGGAACATTGTCAATTTCTGTCCCGAATGTT